>NC_090650.1:338238747-338538747 GCF_040937935.1 Hyperolius riggenbachi
TGACACAGCTGCTTTTAAAACTAACAACTTGTCAGGCCCTCTATACTTTCAGGGATCCTAACATCACCCCCAATCCCATTTGGCTGAGCTCTGGTCTCTGCATCTGAAATGTGGGCAACAAACTTGCTAATTACAGACTTGCAGCTATTGTGAGGGTTTGAGTAAGGTTACGTTCACGCTAAATCTACATGCAGCACATTGCAACGGACTTTAACATTAACATCTTACAGTAATGCAACCATGTCAAACAGTGGCGTAGCAATAGGGGATACGGAGGTGGTAACTGCAGCAGGCCCCAAGGCGCCCTTTCTCAACCACAGTTTTAGCTCTCTCTTGGTTCTGTGCTGGTAATAATAACTTATGTAGATGCTATGAATAGTGGTAATCATTAACAAACGGTTCCCTATCCCCTTCTTGCACCTCTGATACTGTGGTTGTCCTTGGCAGGTTTTGGTGCGCAGTATCAATTGTTATGTTCAAAGTGCTGAGGGGGCATGTAAAACTTGCAGTGGGGCCCGTTGCTCCTTAGCTACACCACTGATGTCAATGCATAGTACCGTTTTCCCAGTCCTTTAAGGATACACAGCTGCATGAGAACATCACAACTGCTGCACTAAGACACTGTCCACTACTCTGCCACCACCCACAACTGCATGGGCACACTGGAGTGGGCATTGGGGGTTTATCGCATGTGGGGGAGGGCATCAGGGGTGACACTCGGGGGGGGGGGGGGGCTTTATGATTCTTTTGAGATTGGAGGTTTCCTGTTATTAGAACTGAACTTGACTCACCATGGTGGCAATGTGCCCATTGCTTAATAATCACAGAATGTTTCTTTCCAGCTCAGGATACGCTGTAGACCATGGCATGGTCCATCACCTAATTCACATATGCACCACTGTGCATCCGGTCTGCTTGCATCACCACACATCCCGTTCACCTGCCAATGTCACATTTGGTTCCACCGCCGCTTCTGGCACCACTGCGCGGGTCCACTGTGGGGGTGAAGTGCTGGTATACAAATCGGAACCCCAGCAGAAGCATAGGTGCCTCCCCATTGGACTGCAACAGACCAATGGTAATCCTCCCTTCCACCAGAGAGGATTACAATTGGTTCACCACTCAATGAACCAATGAGAATCTTCCCTGGGGAGAGAGCATTCATATTGATCTATTTCAATCTAAAGGGAGCGCCATGCTTCTGCCAGGTCCCCAATCTGTATACCAGCTCTTCTCCCCTGCAGTGGAACCAAGTGGCGGTTCACCCGAGGTGACAGAAGACAAGTGAGAAAAATTGCAAAACCTATGTGAAGTTCAGCTTCCATTGAATTTGTCGGCATCAGCTATTCAACTCTGCAAGTATCGTAAATTGCACGGTCTTGCATTACGCTCGTCAAAACAGATCCGTTATGAGTAGACCGATGTAAACAAATCCTATTGCTTTACATAGCATCCATTTGCATGCCTCCGATATGCAGAAGGTTTTTACTGACAGTGTGAACCCAGCCTGAAGCATGCTTACTGTATGTATGTAGCCTTACTTTTCTCTTATTTTTACCTTAAATGGGTTCAGATACAGTTTAAGGCTATTCTTGCCAAATGTGAAAAATTCTAAACTTTTGGTTAAAGTGAGAAGTAATCAACACACTGTACAACAGTTGTGCTGCCATCATGAAGAGAAATGGCACATTAGAAAAGACTAATATTTTATATGCAGTATTTACATTGAAGTAATGTGAGCTTGTTTCTCTATAGCTTCTGGATGAATTTTTAATAAGGCTTGCAGTTGCTGGGCCCCGATGACAGCTTTAAAAGAAATATGCACATTCCTTTTCAATCACCATATTCATTACAACCCATATCACGAACATGACAAACTTTAAGTCTCTGTATAATTTTAGTATCTCCTCTTAACCAGTCTGCGCAAATGATAGACTGTGCTGCAGGTTGCATGCTGTAGCTGCCGTATATCATCTCATTTAAGAGAAACTATATCTTCACTGACAGAATAGACAAAAAGACATTTCACTGAAAGGCATGACTTCGATGGAATAGCTAGAGTCATAGGTCACAATGTTTATTTTACACGTTGGCTCCCTAATGCTACGCAAATAAAGACCGACAGTCAGGAGCTGATTTCATTGGCTCCTGACCCTGTAATCACGGTGAGCCAATGCGATTCTGTGAACTGCAGCGAGGGGAGAGTGGCGCGATCAGCGGGACTGTGCGGTAGTTGAAATCTACACCTTGGCAGGGATAACTAGCCCCAAACAGGCTGTGAATTTCAATTACCAACATCTGGAAGCAGTTAATGATTCAATCCATGTTTTCTCCTAAGTGTTCTCCTGGTTGGTATTTTCATACTGTACCTTATCAATAATTTTCCTTTTTTGACAGTAGGGATGGTCGAACATCATGATTTCATGAGAACCTGTCAGCGAACGTTTGCAAACTGATAGTTGGTGGTAAACCCCATTGACTTTAATGGCAGGCAAACTTCTGAAACCTTCATGGCATCTCTGCAGCCTCAATTTCTTTACAAAAGGTGTTGAAATTGTACCCAAACCGAGGCAGTGGAATGGCGGAGGTGGTTCAGGGACGAAATATTCCGCAAAAATTAGATTTTTGCAGTTTTTTTTTTCTCATCTGTAAATTCCACAAATCCCATGTAGTTTCTACATTTTTTAAATTAAGGTCTTTAGAATGTCCGCCTCAGCAACCTGCCTAAACATTAAAAAAAAATGTCAGTACAGCACACAGAAGGGTCAATGTCAGTACAAAAAATACATTTTGTGGTCAGCATGAGTCCTCAAAATGACTACTGGAGTGACCCTAGCTGTTGTACTACAAGGAGCACAGCACCTAAGAACAAAGAAGCAACTACACAGCAGAATATACAGACCATCTAGAGTCAGATGATTCTTCAAAAGGACTTTTTGGAAGTCCCTAGCTGGTGCAACAAGAGAGGTAAAGCAGCTACGCAGCACCGTATGTGGTATGCAATACAGCCTACCTAAAACTCTCTGTATCAGCAGCAACACCTCTTCCTACACTGACTAAGATGCAGTGACCTTTTTCTCCCCACTTTTGGGAGATAAAAAGTGAGTGTTATAGTCCAAATACAGTAATCTGCTGCATGCTTGCTCAGGGTCTATGACTAAAAGTATTAGAGGCAAAGGATCAGCAGGATAGCCAGGCAACTGGTATTGCTCAAAAGGCAATAAATATGGCAGCCTCCATATCCCCTTCATTACAGTTGTCCTTTAAGAGAAGAGCTGAGGGATTCTGTGCAGTGCTCACGTCTTCATTAATGTTCAGTTTTCACTTCAGAGTAAAAGAGCTCACAGCCAGGGCAATGCAGATAGTGGTTTGGGCCAACACTGATGCTGAACAGAAGGCAGAATAACATATTTTAATAGTTGCCATTATTGTGACTGTACAAGCCCTTCCAGCACTTGCTCCATAGGGTGAAATGACCAGCATCTAGCATTAGGTATACTCTGTGCAAGGTCTGATGAAGAGCGCTTCAAAGCTATTAAAATTCCAGCACATGTAGAACAACTAGACAGACACTTTGTTCTAGACACAGACATTAAATGCAAGACAAGTGCAGCCAAGAAGCCTTTGCTGTATATTAGCAGCCTGTATACATTCAAGAGATGTGAGCTGCCAAAACAGCATCTAAGAAACCAGTTTAAGCAGTATTTCTGTGCTCACTTATTTTTTTTTTCTTTGGGGTATATTCAGGCAAGCATAACATTGCCATTAATCCAGTTGAAGTGAGGGTAATATGAAGGCTCCCAACTTTCTTCTATTTTGAATAATGCAAAATTCCGGCTGACATGTGGATTAGCTGGCTTCTGTGACTTTTGAAACTTACACCAGCAATTTCTGTGCAGTATGTGGAGTTATAATACTTGATCTGCATATTCATGCAGGGTCAGTGTGGCTCTGTATTATAGGCTGAGGATCAGGATAAGAGCCAGGCAAGAAGAATGTCTTAATAGAAAAGAATGGCTCCTTTCATGTTGCTCTTTCTTCAGGTGAAAGGATTGGCAGTAGAGGAAAGGACCTGCATGTTTTCGATTGATCAGTGACTCAGGATGAATTAAAGTCACAGCATCAGCATAATAGACAAGAAGCATTTCCTACAAAGAACCCAGTGATAATATTAATAATTCCTATATTCGTATTCCGCTTTTTTTCCTGTCTGAATCAAAGCGCCTGCGAGGCAGCCACTAGAGCACACTCAATAGGTAGTAGCAGTAGTGTTAGGAAGTCTTGCCCAAGAACTCCTTACTGAATAGGTGCTGGATTACTGAATAGGAAGGGTATTGAACCCAAGTGCCCTATGTCAGAGGCAGAGCTCTTAAAGGGGTACTATGGCAAAAATTATGCTGTTCCACTATCCTCACATTGGTTATTTAATATAGACAGCATAAATTTCACCATAGACCTTGTGTTAAAAAATAGCTCCCAACTCCCCTACACAGCTGTGTCATTACATCAGCTCTTAGCGACAAAATGCTCTCTGCTAAACTGCTAGCAGACACTCAAAACAGCTTATTTATAACGCGGCTGGCTCACACACTACAGAGAGCCCTGCTGTTTTCACATATAATTAGCTAAGTAAATAAATAAACAGGCTGCTAAATAAGTAACTATTTGAGTTATGTACATGTAAAAACAGTAGTGCTCTGTAATGTGTGAGCCAGCCGCATTATAAATCAGCTGTTTAGAGTGTCTGCTAGCAGTTTAGCAGGGACCAGTCTGTCGCTAAGAGCTGATGTAAGGATGCAGCTCAACTGTGTAGGGGAGTAGAGGGGTGTTAGGAGCTATTTTTTTAAACAAGGTCTATGGTGAAATGTATACTGTGCTTATTAAATAACTGATGTGGGGATAATGGAACAGCATAATTTTGCTACAGTGCCCATTTAACCATTATACTATCCAGCCACAGTGATGGCACCTTCCATATTTTACTCACTTCAGGTTCACTGTGAACCACGCTGAGGGAGTTTGTTAGGGCCCAGGCACTCTCTCACAAAGCAGTTGGCTGTGGGGTTTTACTGAAATGCATGGCACCTGTATTGCTTTGTGTTGCAGCACTGACCTCATTTAGCTACATCGAACGAGACAGCATTGCACTGTGTACAGAAATAGATTTAGCAGCCTGTCTATGCACTGTCTAATGTTCTTGCATTTTGCTGATAGTACACCTGAACTGAGAGGGATATGGAGGCTGCCATATTTATTTCCATTTAAAAATATCAGTTGCCTGGCAGCCCTGCTAGTCTGTATTAGCTGTGTCACACACCTGAAACAAGCATGCAGCTAATCCAATCAGATTTCAGTCAAAAACATCTGATCTGCATGCTTGTTCAGGGTCTATGGCTAAAAGTATTAGAGGCAGGACAGCCAGGCAATCTGCATTGTTTAACCCCCTGGCAGTAAGTCCGACATAGTGTCGGGCGAGCCGCCGCAGGGGATCGCAAGGCCCCGGGAGGATTTTTTTCAATATAAATAGTTGTATGTGGTTAAGCTAGCGCTTCGCTAGCTAACCATGTCCCCCAAGTGCCTCCGGAACCCTCTGATCGTCGCCGATCACCTCCGGTATACGTACCCCCCAGGGATCCCGCGATGGCACAGCCTCCCAATCAGTGCCCGGATTCACTATGGGGAGGATCGGAACTGTGCATGACGTCGATGACCTCATGTCCGATCGTCACCATAACAATGAGTGAAGTTAATTGGGAAGCTGCGGCTCTCGTGGGATCACAGACGGGTTAGTGTTGCCGGCGGGCGATCGGGGGGGGGGGGGGGGGTCATACCGGTGCTGGGGGCCACAGTTAGCTAGCTTAGTGCTAGCTAACATAAAAAGAACACTTCTAATTTTAAAAAAAACCCTCCCGCGGACGCAGCCACCGCATCTGCGTACCGCCAGGGAGGTTAAAAGAAAATGCATACAGTAAGTCAGCCTCCATATCCCTCTAAAGTCAGGTGTGCTTTAAACCAACTCAGAAATGCAACAGTGTGCCCAGACCATTAGTGATGTGATGTGTTTGATGTTGTGTTGTGCTATAGACAAAGGCTTCAATTCATCAAAGGGTGTTCGATAACAAAATGCCAGTTCTTAAAATACCGCATTCGGTATTTTACACTTCACTGTGCTAATTCATCAATATTTTCACATGTGTGGTAGAGGTTCGTTAAGTTACCGAAGAGGTCCTTGCAGTGAGGGCATTACAATAGGAAAGAGGCAGCACTGACATCCCTATAGATGTGCATTTTATACAGGTTATGCTGCCTTTGCTCTTGCTGAATGTGTCACGAGCTCCCACTAGACTCTGCATATTCAAACAGGCACTCAAGGAGTTACACTACCTCAGCGTGCCTGGAAAATTTCTTTTGTTCTTTTCTCTCTGCTCCCTGCCTGGGGGGGGGGGGGTGTCTGTTCCACAGGAGAAGCCTGGACAACCTATCAGCAGCACTTACAGGGGACAGGGCAGGTTTCTATTAGCTGCCTGCTCCCGTCTACCACAGAGACATCCACACTGAAGGCATTCCAAGCTTGTTAACGACAGTGGAGAGCTGGAGATAATCACTGCACATGTTATCGAATGCTGTAAGCTTGATGAATTGACATTTGCTGACATTTTACTGACATGTGTTGAGGTAATCACCGAACAAGTCGGTAATTTATCTCACTGCTCAGGAATGTCAGCTTCTCATGCGGTAACTGCTTTGATGAATTAACATTTTACTAAGTGCTTCGTAATGTCAGCTGTTTTCAGCATTACCGCATGCGGTAATGCTTGATGAATTGAAGCCAAAGTGCCCACATTGTACTGATGTACAAAAATACTCCCTCACCGAGTGAGGTTCTATTATTTTACTGCATTTCTTTTTTACAGAAAGTAAAGTGAGCTCACATATATGGTTGTGTTAGCTGTGGTATATGCTTCAATGGGACATGTTCAGGCACCATATTTCTGACAGATTTGATAAGAGTGGTCAAATCTGCTAGGGAATGGGGATCGCATGGGGAAAAAAGGATGTGTCTGTGTATAGTATACTTTAACTACTATAACAGCGCCACAGAATATGTTGGCGCTTTATAAATCAACTAGCAGGCCCAAGCTCGTTTAAAAACGGGCTCTACCGTTTCTCGCCGTGCACACGCGCACCCGCCGCACAAGTGCACGCACCCGCCGCGCACCTGTCCACCCAGCTCGCTGGCCCCATACTCCTGTCTCTGTGAGGCTGGGTCCACGCTACGCACATGCGCAGTAGCAAAATGCACGGACCAAGCTACACAGGGACAGCGTGATGCAGAGACACATGGGTTTTATTATAGAGGATAATAATAAGAAAAAAATGTTTAAGGCCTCTTGCACACTGCATGCATTTCCGATTCAGATTCCGCTTTTTAATCGTTTTTTACATCCGATTCCGATTCCGATTTTTAACCTTTACTGCTTGCTGCATTTTTTTGAACAGTTTTTCTGTTGAATGTATTCAGGGAAAATCGGAATTTAAAATCGGAATCAGAATCTGAAAACGGATTTGCAGTGTGCAGGGAGCCTAATAATGTTCTGTTGTTTTTTCATTTTGACATACTATACTAATATTTATATTTTGTTCCTACAGATAAAAAAAATTAACAGGAACTTTCCTGTGAATCAACAGGTATGTGAAACATTACATAGCATAAATATTATCAAATGGACTTAAAATGTTAACACAAGAATATGTATATTTGCTGCCAGACTATATTATCTATCATGTTTAGGGGAAGCATGAAAAAACAACAGCAAAAAAGGCTTAACGAGGAACTTTAACCCAGGGTTGAACATCATCCCAATCAGTAATGGCCTTGACAGTTTACTGTCTGTGATCCGCATTGCATTGTGGGAAATAACAGCTGTTTCCAACTGCCTAGCAAGCAGTATCCTCCCTTGTGTATTCGTGTGTGTGTGTGTGTGTGTGTGTGTGTGTGTGTGTGTGTGTGTGTGTGTGTGTGTGTGTGTGTGCGCACATACACTGTATATATAGATAGTTACTCTCTACTTTTGGTAAAGTTCCTCTTTAAAGTCAGCCACATCAGGAGAAAATGATGGTCCCTTTTTGAGACTAAGATCCTCCATTTTTCCAACCTAGTTGTTTTTAAATGTTACTGGAGTTCCAGCTTCCTTTGAGTGTGTTTTTTTTTTTTTTTAGCACAGGAGGTAACAAACTATATCATAAGGCCTGTACACACGCTAGATAGGCTGGCGGGTCCTTCAGACCCTCCCGCTGGGCGGGCGTTCCAGCAACAGTCCAGCGTGTGTACAGTCTGTCTGCAGACTGATAAGACTGTTTCTGAGCGATCCGCCGGGCGGATTGTTCAGAAACAGCCTTATCAGTCTGCCTGACAGACTGTACACACGCCGGACTGTTGCTGGAACGCCCGCCCAGCGGGAGGGTCTGAAGGACCCGTCACACCAGCCTATCTAGCCTGTGTATGGGCCTTTAGGCTCCTAAATACTGCAATTGTCCATTGAAATAGGGTGTTTCTGTGCCTCTTAGTAATAATCTGGTCAATCCTCCTTGGAGAAGTGTATTGGCTTTTGGGAGGGGTGTGACTAAGCTTTCATTCACCAGCCCTCCATTTTAGAACTAAGAAGGTGGGGTGTAGTTGAGATGAGAAACGTACTTGAAGTGCTGCCACATAAGAAGCCCAAGCTCTGACAGCAGCTTCCACATGAGTTCACTAATACGATTGTAGACTATAGAGGACCAGCAAAACCATATATAAAGATGTGCACAGCCCAACAATGAAGCTAAGCTAATGGCAGTGTGCAAGGGAATAAAAATATTCTAAGCAAACCCATTGAGGACAATCCCTGGAAAACCGGATTTACTCTCTCAGCAGAGGGAAGGGGTGGTTCAGGTCAGGTGATCTGCTTACAGGGAGAGACTGGCTACCTCCTCCAAGATCCTCTCTGACTACTTCCTGTTGTGGGGGATGGTGGGATAGGAGGGAAAGTTTGAACTCCTTTTTTTCCAATAAAATTGAATTTTAATATGAACATAAAGCTATAACCATGTATTGCAAAAGTACAGATGTGCAATGCACTAGGTTAATTACCAGAATAAATATATTTGTATGGAAGGCATTACTCTTTAAAATATGTAGAGGGAATGCTTCTTGTCAAAAAGCACTTATGTACTGAAGAATAACAAATACAATCTGTTAGCTATAAAAGATGAAGCAGAACACACATTTGCTGGAGATATTCAAAGTACTTTAGCAGGTGAGTGAAGGGCCAATTGTCACAGCACTCACCCTTGAGAAATACTTTTTCTTTACAATGTATATTGTGTTCTGCACCGCACTGCACATGGTTAAGATGTTTTTTTGGTGGAGAAATAGATGTCTTCCTCTGCAATTATCTTTTCTTCAGGATTGAGCATTATGTTTTAAAGCCATTGTTGTTTTACACCGAAGTAAAGTGCAGGTTGCTAAGCAATAACATCAATGTAGTTTTACTTAGGTTAAAATGAATGTGTCACCCACAAAAGAGTGTTTAGGCATGCATCATTTCACCAAATAGACAAAGTAACACATTTTCAATTGGTCAGTATTCAGATTAACAGAAAACTCTAATAATACATTTACGCTGGAATTACGTTTGTTAAATAATTGTTGCAATTCTTCAGACACAGCAGACTAGCTGCACACGGCTGCTTTAACCTCCCTGGCGTTCTATTAAGATCGCCAGGGAGGCTGCGCAGCAGTATTTTTGGTTTTTTTTTTTTTAAATCATGTAGCTAGCCTAGCGCTAGCTACATGATTCCCCCCTCCCTGCCGCATCCCTCCCACCCCTCCGATCGCCACCGGCGTGCTTGCCCATAAGGAAATCCCATTCTGAATGGGATTTCCTTTAGGGCTTCCGCCTCGCCATGGCAACAAGCGGAATGATGTCATTGACATCAAAGGGAGTCCCGATCTACCCCTCAGCGCTGTCTGGCACTGATTGGCCAGGCTGCGCATGGGGTCTGGGGGGGCACCTGTTACGCGTCGGGGATCGGCGGCGAAGGGAGTGGCGATCGTCCCTAACACGCAGCAAGCAAAGTGCTTGCTGCGTGTTTTTAAAAAAAAATTATGCAAATCGGCCCAGCGGGGCTTGAGTGGTGCCCTCCGGCGGTTATGGATGAGCTAAGCCCTCCATACCGCTAAGGAGGTTAAAGAGGCACTGGAATGACATTATAGTAGAATGCAATGCAGTAAATTATTCAGGATATCCACTTTTACAGTCATTTTCCTGGTTTCAGCATCCAAAACACTTCCTATTTGTATGTATTGGTATGTACAGTGGCTTCACCTTCCCAGTGATGTTTAGCCTAGTCTGTTTGGCTTTGCAGGATTCTGGGAGACCAGGAGTTATTTTCACTGGCTTCAGAATTCTCAAAACCAAACCTTCCACAGAGCTGCACCTGACAGGACTAAAGATGTCACCACTTATGATAAAGGGGGGTTTTCTTCAGTGATTCTTGTAGGGACCAAGAATACCTAGGCAAGAAGTAGGGATAGACCAAGAGCCCAATGGTGCAGTATCGCCGGGTATAGGGAGGATAAAAGTATATAGATGTATGCTCACAAAGGTGGGTTGCAGTTCCTGTACCCACTGTATAGGCCTGCAGGGAATTAACCGTCCCAGCTCGGTACTCCAGGTCCTGCTGGATACTGGATGGTCGCTCTCCTGTAGTACAGTAGATTTTCCAGAAAAAATGCAAAGCTATTACCTCCAAAGGAGTTTTGACCAGCAATGGGTAGGATGGAGGCACCCAATGTGTGTTCTATTTTAGTTTTTTAAAATAAAAATTACAAAAAAGAGATAATTGCTAAAAGATAGACACCGGTTCAAATGGAAAAAAAATATTCAAAAAGCAATCTGACAACGCATTTCACGGGTCATGGCCCGCTTCCTCGGGTCAATACAAAATGCCTTGATAGCATAGGGGATAGAGTGGAGGTGCCTCTCACCTCCTTTTTTTATTTATATTTTATTTTTATTTATTTATATTTTAAAACACTAAAATAGAACACACAATGGGCAATTCCATCCTACCGATTACCACTTATGATACATTTCAGAATGCAAATCAGGGTGAGAAAAGATTTTACAATTTTTTTTACAATGACTGAATACTGAAAAATTGATATTGTAAAAAACAAAAGCATTTTTATTCATTACGTTATTTTAACTATAGCGCCTCTTTTAGTGTAGAGATAAAAAACAAGGAATTGTTTGTTGTTGTGGACTGACCTAAACTCACCTAAGTGTTTTCATATTTTAAATGGCTAAAACATATTACAGTTGATTTATTAACTACTTGCAGACCACTCCACGCCAATCGGCGTGAACAGGTCAGCAGCCGCAGGACCACTCCATGCCGATTGGCGTGAATGGCTCGGAATGGGGCTAGCAGGAGCTCTGCTCCGCCTTCAGTCTCCCAGCGGTGATTGCCGCTCAGAGACTGTTAGACGGCGAAACCACCGTCTAATATACCTGTGCAGCGCTGTACTAGGGACAGCCGTGTAACATGGCTGTCCCCTCTGTAGTCCAGGAAGTGATTGGTTCTCATGGGCTTAAGCCTATGACAGCCGATCATTCTGATTGGCTGGCAGAGGGAGGTGGGGATATAAAATAAATTAAAAATAAGTTACATTTTTAAAAAAAATAAAATAAAATAAATATTTATGTAAAAAACAACAACTGGGGAGCGATCAAACCCCACCAACATAGAGCTCTGTTGGTGGGGAGAAAAGGGGGGGGGGAATCACTTGTGTGCTGAGTTGTGCGGCCCTGCAGTTAGGCCTTAAAGCTGCAGTGGCCCAATTGGTAAAACATGGCCTGGTCACTAAGGGGGTTTAACTCCGCGGTCCTCAAGTGGTTAAGCCCCAGAATGGATTAAAGTGATTTTTTTCACTTTGTATGGTCTCTGCTTATACCAATTAATAACCACTTCCAGAACTGCAACCAATGGGAATGTTCACAGGCCTATGGTACTTGACCTGGCTCACCTGCGCATTACACCTACCCCCTTTGCGAGCATTTTTTCCCAGCCATGCAAACTTTTCATCTAGGATGTACAGGAAATGTACCGGTACATCTCGGACGCTAGGGGCACGTCATGCCACCCTTAAGGGTTTGTTGCCCCCGATTGGGACCAGTGTTGGGTCTGTCTGTAGCCACCTATAGCCAAACTTACACTAGGTAATCCCAGTGGAAGTACTTCCACTCGGATCACCTAGTGTAAGTTTAGCTATAGGTGGACCGATTGTTCGTACTTTTATGGGGCCACATGTGACTGCTGTAATTAATGCAATCGGGGCGCCGCATTGCCCCAGGGTTCCCAACTCTGGGATTTCCTGATAGCCGGGGCTGGCTCTGGATGCTCGATGAGGTGGACGATGCCGTCTTGTCACCACTCTTTCCTGTCTTGGTGTTGTCTAGGCGGCTCGGCTGGCAATGTTGCACTCTATAGTGGTATACCCTTTGCTTGCCAAGCAGTGGGGTGACGTAGGTGGAGTTGGTTGACTGATGTGCACATGGGCAGTTCCTGTGCCACGCATGTACCCATTGGTCGCCTCTTCTCACTGACGCTTGGCCAGTGATGATGCACCTGAGTCCCTGTCCTCCATCAGGTCCGCTGACCTGAAGGCGGAGACATGACGGCAGCAAGAGAGCGTATCCTCTTCATTTAGGAGTTGCGCCTGACCTTTTCCACTCCCCCCCCTCCTACAGTCACATAGTGTGCTGGCACCATGATTATAGGCTCTTTCAGGAGTATCCAAGTTCCCCATCCAGTCCACTCTTTATAGAGAGCGGGGATTGGGTAATGGAATTGCTGCTTTTTGATTGGCTGTGCTAGGGATAGGTGAAATGTAAATAGTAATAATGTTGTGCAAATGTTTATCAGACCGTCATGAACTTTATAAAGGATCAGTCACTCCAAAATGTTGTTGCTTTATGTGACAGAGCTGAATAAAAGAAAGATTTGAAGCTATAAGTACGGACGGTGCCAGCTGCTTTATTCTAATAAATGTTATATATAATTTTATGCTATGGTGGCCCCTATTGTGTTCTATTTGAAGTGAATTGGTTCCTGAATACCGTTATCTGTGGAGGCAGACACAGAGGATCTGGCATAAGGCAGGGGGTGATGACCCCATATGCGCTGCAGACCCATCTAATAGAGGGTCAATTAAGGTGTGAGTGAGCGCCCATTTCTTCGGTGGGCTGGTGGTTTCTCACCAAAGTGGTATAGAGCTTGCTCCTCTCCATTTTCTGTTAGTTGGTAGTCGGCAGTTACCACTGCATGGTGTTTTGCACATTAGATTTTATGGAACTATAGTGCGCTTATCTATTTGGACTCTATATTCTACTATTTTGCAGAAGCGTACCACCAAATGTATATACCCTACAAACTTATCAGTGCAGTATTAGCTGTGATTCATGTTGCATAGCATATTTTAGACTTATAAGTCTAGTCTGTTCTGAGTTTAGACACTGTGGATTGGGGTGCCTCTCTTTATCTGGAGGGAGTTCAACCCCATTTCAGGAGAGGGTAGCACCAACTTCTTTTACCCTTTTTCTATGCTCTTACTGTTCTGAATAGGGATGATCAGAACCAGCAAATTCCGTTCCGCCAGAAATCACGGATTCCGTCAGTGTTAAATTCCGTCGCTATGAAGACTCCGCCGGATTTGTACCAAGTTATGCGGAATTCCGGATTCCGTCGGAGAAAAATTCTCTCTCTCTCTCTCTCTCTCCTCCTCCTCCAAGGAGGAGGGTATCATCTCCCAGGGAATTGCAGTTTTTTAAAAGCCAGCTTACATACCATAGCTGGGAAGTGAACCCAGGCTGGGCTGGGAATTGAACCCAGGTCTCAGTGTTTGGTAGGCAACTGACTTATCCGCTATACCACCAACCACACTACATGCTGACCGTAAGATTCCGCGGAATTCCGTTTTAGAGGTAAAGCAATGCCATTCCGACCACCGGAATCGGAATTGACCTAATTCCGTCCGGAATCGCGGAATTAAGAATTTCGCGGAATCCATCGAGCATCCCTAGATCTGACCTTCACTGGAAATTGGCAATTCAAAGCAGACATTTTTAGCTATTTCAGGTGTGCCTTTTTTCCTCATTTACAACGTTCACTTTCCATAATCCTGCATTGACTCGGAATTATTTTCATTTCTTAACCCTTTAGCAGCCAATTTATTTAGAGGCTTGCAAGTGCTCCTGGCCAACTTATTTTAGCTCATTTTTTATTTCTTCTTTGTTACATTTCCTTGCTTCTAATTAGTACGGATGTAATGTGTCTTAGTGGCCACTTGTCACTAGGGGACAGTGTGAGACAATAACAGAGGACTTCTTTCAGTTTCTATATTTTCTGCAAGTAGAGAGAGATCAAAGCATTCCAAGAATTTACAGCACAATAAGTTCTGCTGACTGAGGCAAGAATTAGTGCACTTACCTCAATCAAGATAATTAGAATAATATATTGTGGTATTTGGTAGAAATGATGAGGCATAACCTTTTATACTGCGCTTTAAAAGCTGACAGCCAAGCTATCCCTGTCACATAGGGAGAAAAATGACAAAATCCCTAATGCATGGTGACAAACTTTAAAATTAAGCTTTGTTCACTTAAAGAAAATCTAAAGTCTCTTTTTTTTCCTGTTTTTTTGTCATTAAATCCTCTTAAGCATGAATGCCCCAGTTAAATCGCCACATCCCTGTGGCAAATGAGTGATTTATTAGAGAGTAACAGACCTGCAAAGTTCTACGACTTTGCAGGTCGCAGATTGTGCTGCCCTGGAGAGGCAGAGCTTTGAGCTGTAGCTCAGCCTCTCCACAATCGATCTCTGCAGATCTCCGCCTCCTCCCCGTCCTTCTCAGTGAAAGAAGACTGAGAGGGGTGGGGAGAGGCGGCACTCCGCAGAGTTTGACTGCAGAGGAGGCAAAGCTACAGCCTAAAGCTCTGCCTCTTCTAGGAAGTAAAACCCTGCGAGCCCGGGAGCTTTGCAGGGCTATATCTCTGTAATAAATTACCCATCTGCCATGGGGATGCAGCGATTCAACTGGAGCATTCATGCTTCAGAGGATTTTATGACAAAAACAGGTAAAAAAAAGACTTCAGAGTCTCTTTAAAACATTCAACCTGATGAAGGGGATGACATTTTTTTAAATAAACCTTTTCTGCATGATTGGATGTTGCTAACGTCCAATACAGTGTTTTTCTGCATTTCTCTTTTAGCACATCACCTCCTTAGTTATTACCATAGAGCCTGCAAGTTATCACGCTAGCATCTCTTATTCTATTGTTTCACTGTGTAGCTCTGAGGGCAAAACATACATTAGAGAAAAAGGAGATTATCTTCATGACCGCAGAGGACCCTTTAGCTAAGTAGCCTGATGAACACTTCATACAATAGTACAGTGGTCCTGGCATCTCATTTGTCAGCTTCATGGTAATCTGGTATGACAAAAGGTATTAGCGTACATGCCAGCCCAAGTATTCTCTCTTTCTAAAATGTAGTAAAGACATGTATTGTTCATTGGAAGCTTGCATCTATACTGACAAACCGCTAAAGCAAATATATCAATATTATGAAGGTTTGCTTGCACAACTAGGTCATACTAAGGTCCTATATTAAAGACATACATATAAAAAAAAGAAATAACTGCAATGGGGAATTTTCATACAGATATACTATATCTGTATTTAACCACTTCACAACTGAGGGGTTTTACCCCTGAAACACCAGAGCAATTTTCACCTTTCAGCAGTCCTTCCATTCATTCGTCTATAACTTTATCATTACTTATCACAATTAAATTAACTGAATCTTGTTTTTTTCGCCACCAATTAGGCTTTCTTTAGGTAGGAAATTATGCCAATATTTATTTGATTCTAAATGTGTTTTAATGGGAAAATAGGAAAAATTGTGGGAAAAAAATTCATTATGTTTCAGTTTTTGGCCATTATAGTTTTTAAATAATGCATGCTACTGTAATTAAAACCCATGAAATTTATTTTCCCATGAGTCCCGGTTATAAAACCATTTATATTATGTCCGTATCACAATGTTTTGCGCCAATATTTTATTTGGAAATAAAGGTGCATTTTATTTTCAGTTTTGCGTCCATCCCTAATTACAAGCCCATAGTTTATAAAGTAACAGTGTTATACCCTCTTGACATAAATATTTAAAAAGTTCAGTCCCTAAGGTAACTATTTATGTATTTTTTTTAATTGTAATTTTTTTTTAATTACAAAAAAATAATAATTGGGGAGTGTGGGAGGTATGCGTTCATTTATAGTGTAAAACTAATGTATTTGTATATGAAAAAATGCTTTAGGGTGTAGTTTTACTATTTGGCAACAAAATGGCCACAGTAACTTTTTGCTCATGCGACCTGTAAGCGTCGGAAGGACGCTTCAGGAAGAGCAATGAGGCTGGAAAACTTTTTTTTTTCCCACAATGATCTCGCTGCTTCTCATCGAAGCAGCCGATCATTGCAGGGGGCTTAGATCAACGAACGGGAACGTTTTTCCCGTTCATTGATCTCCGGGCGAGCGGCCAGCGGCGTGCACAAGCGCAGGAGCGCGCGAACGAATGAGCGGGAGCGTGGACAGCGGCGGGAGGCGCGGATATCTCCATCCCTGGTGTTGACAGGGTGGAAAAAGGGACAGAGATATCCGCACCTGTGGGGGCAAAGTGGTTAATATTATATTTATATCTTTGCTAGGGCAATAGAAATTGTTAATGCTTAATGTAATACGGCCCTGTGGTGAAGATGACCTTTCTGTCATGGCCCTCTGGGTGACGAGCACAAATTTGCAGAGGCTCATTAACCACTTAATGACGAGCTGACTTACAAAAACATCCTGCTAGAGCCTCTTAATGGCTCCAGGACATTTTTATAAGTCAGACAGCGCTGTGCGTGCGTGCACGTGCGCGCTCCCATGTGTGCACGTGCACATGTGCTTTCCCGTGTGTGCACGTGCATTCCTGTGCACGTTTATTTAGTGAAAAAAAAAACACCAATGAAAAAATACACCTTTATTTCCAAATACTATATTGTCACCATACTATGTACTAGGGACATAATTAAAATCTTGTGATAACCAGGACAAATCGGCAGATAAAATGTGTGGGGTTTATGTACAGTAGCAGTGTTGATATTAAAACTATAGGGGATGAAATTGGAGAAATCGTGTATTTTTTAATTTTTCCTTGTTTTTTCCTTTAAAATGCATAGAAGATAAAGTAATACTGAAAACAAATATCAGCCCCAAAAAGCCCAATTGGTGGTGAAAAAAACAAGATATAGATAATTTCATTGTGATTAGTAGTGATTAAGCTATTGGCAAATCAAAGGGATGAGCACTAAAAAGTGAAAATCACTCTTGTCCGTTAAGGTAAAAAAATGCCTTTGGGGTGAAGTGGTTAAAGAACACCTGAAGTTATAGTTATATGGAGGCTGCCATATTTATTTTCTTACTAACAATATCAGTTGCCAGTATGTGGCAAATGTAGTCAAACACCTGATCTACACAAGGGTGTTGGTTGATGAACGTTAGTAAAATGCGAGAGGAA
Source organism: Hyperolius riggenbachi (assembly GCF_040937935.1). Taxonomy (NCBI): domain Eukaryota; kingdom Metazoa; phylum Chordata; class Amphibia; order Anura; family Hyperoliidae; genus Hyperolius; species Hyperolius riggenbachi. The sequence goes on from NC_090650.1 coordinate 338,256,409, forward strand.
AAAGGTAACAGAAAACACCAGGAGCACCAGATAGTGTAGTATTTCCAGGCAACTAATTATTGTGTGAAATAAATACTATTACAAACCTGGGTTTGTCAAAAACCAGAGGGGTTCTTGCCTTTTTCATGATTGCTAACTCAGTAAAGGACCAGCCCTTAAAGCATTGCTATCATATAAATCCGGCATAGCGGGGTCTGAACCCTCTATAACAGTAATGATAGATTGACGGTGTACCTTGAAATGAATCAGAGCACTCAGTATATGATTGTATATAAAAAATTGTATTTGCTTATCATACAGCAAATATACAAAATAAGAACAGTTCCAAGTAGTGTTTCCTTCTAACAGTATTCCATCTTATCAAGCCCTTTATAGCCAAGCGTTCATCAATCTTCCAAGCACATTCAAAAAAGAATATAACAGTTGTGTTATGTAGAATAAGATCAACAGTAGTCTCATCTGTATCAGTAGCTGTGTATATAATAGCTTTGGAAAACTTGTAGTAATCTTCTTAAAGTGATAGCATAAAAATAGCTTCTAAAAAAACTTCTTGCTAACATCTTAACAGAACTTAATGCTGAAAAATTAATAAAGTAAATCATCAGAATATTAATCATATTACCCCTTCTCTGTCATCTCTTCAGCATCTAGAACCACTTGTGGGAAGGTAGCTTCTGCCTCATGTGTCTTCTCAGGAGATTGTTAGGCTTCTGCAAACTATGAGCTTTCAGCCCCTACTTTTATAGGGATAGGAAGCAATATGGCTGCATAATCTGGAATGTCCCTAATTCCCAGGTTCTGATTGGCTAAAGCTTCCATGCGTTCCTCGCTATCTTTGACATTTAAAATACCCATAGCACTTTTTTGTTTTGAATACCTTAATTATCTTAACTGTGAGAATCTACGTAGGTTTGCAATGTTTACACATTCTAATCAGGTCATTTCTGACACAATTAATTAAAAATTGATGTCACCAGCCATCTTGTCTGCTGGCTGCCCCAGACATTGAGACTAAACAATGTCATTCATGACGCATTTCTGATAATATCCCCTTCTGCTAATTTGCTTTTGAAATGTGTCTGTACTTTCCCAGGTCAGGTTGACACTATAACACTGTACACGGACCTGTAAGAGCCTTCAGCAATTTAAGGCTTATTGAAGCATACAGGGTTCTAATATACTTATTTAAATATAAAGCTTATTATATAATACTTCTCAAAACAATTAATCATATAAGAAATAATTGTATATTAAATCTTAATAATATAAAATCACGTTCTATATATTTGCCTTTCTTATGAATAAATATATAATTTCAACCGGCAGAGGTCAGCATTTCATAACAAATATTAATTTTATAAGACTATTAAACCGCCAGGTGGCATCATTTGTCCTAAATACGGGCCAATACAAAAACCTTGGAACTTGTTATTGACATTCCAAAGGACAATCATAGTCAAAACATGGCATTATATTCTTGCTAATATGCGTCTCAATATTGTTACTAGCAGAATCCAGCTTTAAATGTAATTCAAAGTAATAGATTCTATTATATAGGGTTTAACAATAATTATTTCTTTCTTTAGAAGGACTGTATTGATTAATATTTAAATTGATAATATTTGTGTAATTAAGGAGCAAATAAGATTGCTGCAGAAATGTGAGTTTAACTTATTCTCAGTCAGTTTTTCCACAGTACGCTTATCTTGACCTTGGCATTTGAAAGATGCCTCTAACAAACAAGAATGTTTTGACTCCTTGTAGCTAGAATAATCTTATAGGCCTCACAGCCTGGAAAATACTGAGATGTCACAGAGAAATATAAAGTACTCTAACTTTACAGTTCACAATGACATTTTACTTAGAACATTAAAACTTAAAACATACATATGACAGCTTTTCCTGCATAAATAAAACCGCTAGAATTCTGACAGGTTGGTTTTAGGCAACCACTGTATCAGGCAGATGGAGAATTCCGTCTCCATGCAGATTGGTACACTTGGGTAAGGAAACCATTTTACCTCAGGTGGGAGATTTTAAAGATAATTTTTTGGGTCACGGAAAATGTGTTTCTCAGCATCTGCCTGGTTCCACTGTACGGCTGGCCTGAGGAAGCTGGCAGGTCCTGCAAAATGCATGGTCTTTTTACGTGTCCAATAAAGTTATTATCTTAACCTCCCTAGCGGTATGATTACTTCCTGATTTGACTGTCTAAAAGTGATGCAATTTTTTCACAAGCTTTTAGACCCTAAAGATCATACCGCTAGATAGATCTGCAGCAGCCCTGCACATTACACACCTCCCATGGATCCAGATCAGGGTTACCGCTCTGAGCTGTGGCTTTCCACCCCGAGTCTGACTCAGGGTTAACGATAAGCAGGTTAAAACCTCCTACCTGAGGCAAGATTGTTTCATCACCCAAGTGTATCCATTGCTTACTACATTGGGAAGCCTCCTCCCATTTTGTATACATGATCTGCGTGCAGCAGGACTACCAGGCAACTTGCATGGTTTAAAAGGAAATTAATATGGCAGCATCCATGTCTCCCTCATTTCAGATGGTCCTTTAAAGGGAAGGTCCAAGCAAAATAAAAAAAATAGTTTCACTTATCTGGGGCTTCTACCAGCCCCATGCAGCCATCCTGTGCCCTCGTAGTCACTCACTGCTGCTCCAGTCCCCCGCTGGCAGCTTGCCGACCTCGGAGGTCGGCGGGCCGCATTGCGTACATTTTTACGCATTCCCGCTAGTGCAGGAACATTAACACATACATTTTACACGTTAGTGGTTCAATGCGTACATTTTTACGCATTGAACCACTAATGCGTAAAAATGTATGTGTTAATGTTCCTGCACTAGCGGGAATGCGTAAAAATGTACGCAATGTGGCCCGCCGACCTCCGAGGTCGGCATGCTGCCAGCGGGGGACTGGAGCAGCAGTGAGTGACTACAAGGGCCCAGGGTGGCTGCATGGGGCTGGTAGAAGCCCCAGGTAAGTGAAACTCATTTTTTTATTTTGCTTTGACCTTCCCTTTAAGATGACATGCCTAGATCTGACCTCTGGTTTGGACCTGTGCTGACAACATTTTATGAGGCTTCTTAGTACAATCTGATCTACAGTGCTGCTTGTGTTTGCAAGCACAGCTGTGTAAATGTAAGCTGGTTTCATTGTTCATGTGCATGTGGGATGGAATTAGAGAAGTTTACATTGACTCCATTAAGAATTTACTGTTTGAATTGTACAAAATTTGAATTACATAGATTTTTTTAGAACACAATCCTGGCATAAACTGAGGGTTATTTGTACTGATAGCTATGCCCCTACGGGATGTTAAAGGGTTAACTGATCTTGTATAATTGAAAGGTTCCATTTTTGAACAAGTTTATATACAGGTACACTTCAAATATCAGATTGTTATATTATTTGGTAAATGTTTATGTACATTTAATTACTTTTTTCTCTGAAACATTTAAAAGTGTATCTGGTTAATTGTGAACTGTTTTCAAAGCTCAGGATCTTAAAACAAATTCTCAGACTTTCCATACTTTCTTTGCAGATAATATACATGGGTTGGGTTGAAGAGCGGGAGCAAGACAACCTACAAGACCATTTGTACACACCAAAGTTTCTGACACTAAGAGGCTCGTCCCTTTATAAATTTGGTGCACCTCCAGTAAGTACTTGTATACTAAGCTTGTCGGAATCCTATCATTTCTAAAAAATGATTCATATATATCTTTTTCAACTTTTTTTATTTTTTCTTCTTAAGGTTACTACATGGGACTGGATGCGGGGAGAGAAAAAATTTACTGTGTATGAAATAATGTGTAAAATTTATAAGGTAAGAATACCTATAATTGGAATGCAACACAGCATTTAAAAGGAAACAAAAAGATAAGAACGTGTTAGAAATAGTTAAAGAAAATAAAGATATGAGGAAGTACCTTATTTGAACAATTGAAAATAAAAAGCGCTACCTATGTTCGCTGACATTACTCTAATCATACTTCAGTTTACTTTGTGTCATATGAAAAGTAAACAGACTAAGTGACTAAAAAGCATGCAAAAAAGACCGAACTGCTGGACAAGCCTGACTTCTCCATACCATTTTTAGCTATTTGAACCTGGATGAGTCAATCTCATTAACACCGCTAGGGAGGGTATCCAGAAAAATATGAAGTAGCAGAAGGGAAATGTGACATTGCTTAGAGCTCTACACGCTGGTTTAGCTGCAAGCTTTGTGAGTGCAACATGGCCTATATAAGACTGCTCCACATGCAGCAATATGGCCTAGTTATCAGTCACTAGGTCTGAGTCTCTACTCTTAAATGTTATAGACTTGTTTTATTTTTCAGCAGTAAAATAACACTTTGTTCTGCTTGCAAACATTACAAAACAGAACACTCAAAAAATGAAACATATATTTGTGATATTTCATATGTTCTTGCGCACGTTCTTGAACAGCTGCCACTGCAGTTAAGTTTCTCTGATTGCAGGGATTTATAAAACCCTGCAATGCTAATAATAATAATAAGTAAAGACACAGAAAAGTTCTAAGTAGCATTGGGTAGTATATGTTTATCACATCAAATGTTGTTTTAAGATTGTAAAAGGACTATCAGAAGATTTTTTTAATAAAAAATAGCTGAGATTCCTGAAGGTGTCATTGTTATTTTTCTGTGTCCTGCACAGCTTTCTTAACGGACATTATTACATGCTTAACCACTTGCCGACCGCCCCCAGCCGATGGGCGGCGGCAAAGACTGGGCCCAAACGACCGCAATACGCCCATCGGCGGGGGCGGCTGCGGGAGTGGCTATGCGGCGATCACGTCATTCGTGACGCGATCAGCCGCCGGGGACTGGCTCCGCCCACCGCTCGTAGTAACCCGCCGGCCGTTCGGAAGCGTCTGCGGGTTACTAGCACCCGGATCGCCGCATGTACATAGTATAATAGGCTTTGTAATGTATACAAAGCCTATTATACTGGCTGCCTCCTGCCCTGGTGGTCCCAGTGTCCGAGGGACCACCAGGGCAGGCTGCAGCCACCCTAGTCTGCACCAAAGCACACTGATTTCCCCCCCCCCTGCCCCCTGATCGCCCACAGCACCCCTCAGACCCCCCCCTGCCCAACCCCCAGACCACTGTTTGCACCCAGTCACCCCCCTAATCACCCATCAATCACTCCCTGTCACTATCTGTCAACGCTATTTTTTTTTATCCCCCCCCTGCCCACTGCCCCCTCCTGATCACCCCCCATCCCTCAGATTCTCCCCAGACCCCCCCCCCCCGTGTACTATATGCATCTATCCCCCCTGATCACCTGTCAATCACCCGTCAATCACCCGTCAATCACCCGTCAATCACCCCCTGTCACTGCCACCCATCAATCAGCCCCTAACCTGCCCCTTGCGGGCAATCTGATCACCCACCCACACCAATAGATCACCCGCAGATCCGACATCAGATCACCTCCCAAATCCATCATTTACATCTATTCTCTCCTCTAAACACCCACTAATTACCCATCAATCACCCCCTATCACCACCTGTCACTGTTACCCATCAGATTAGGCCCTAATCTGCCCCTTGCGGGCACCCAATCACCCGCCCACACGCTCAGATTGCCCTCAGACCCCCCTTTATCAATTCGCCAGTGCAATATTTACATCTGTTATTCCCTGTAATAACCCACTGATCACCTGTCAATCACCTGTCAATCACCCCCTGTCACTGCCACCCATCAATCACCCCCTGTCACTGCCACCCATCAATCAGCCCCTAACCTGCCCCTTGCGGGCAATCTGATCACCCACACACACCAATAGATCGCCCGCAGATCCGACATCAGATCACCTCCCAAGTGCAGTGTTTACATCTCTTCTCTCCTCTAAACACCCACTAATTACCCATCAATCACCCCCTATCACCACCTGTCACTGTTATCCATCAGATTAGACCCTAATCTGCCCCTTGCGGGCACCCAATCACCCGCCCACACACTCAGATTGCCCTCAGACCCCCCCTTATCATTTCGCCAGTGCAATATTTACATCTGTTATTCCCTGTAATAACCCACTGATCATCTGTCAATCACCTATCAATCACCCCCTGTCACTGCCACCCATCAATCACCCCCTGTCACTGCCACCCATTAATCAGCCCCTAACTTGCCCCTTGCGGGCAATCTGATCACCCACCCACACCAATAGATCGCCCGCAGATCCGACATCAGATCACCTCCCAAGTGCAGTGTTTACATCTCTTCTCTCCTCTAAACACCCACTAATTACCAATCAATCACCCCCTATCACCACCTGTCACGGTTACCCATCAGATTAGACCCTAATCTGCCCCTTGCGGGCACCCAATCACCCGCCCACACCTCAGAACGTCCTCAGACCCCAGCCCTGATCACCTCGCTAGTGCATTGCTTGCATCTATTTTCCCCCTCTAATCACACCTTGAGACACCCATCAATCACCTCCTGTCACCCCCTAGCACACCTACCCATCAGATCAGGCCCTAATTTGCCCCGTGTGGGCTCCTGATCACTCGGCCAAACCCTCAGATCCCCCTCAGACCCCCTTCCGATCACCTCCCCAGTGCATTGATTGCATCTATTTTCCCCTCTAACCGCCCCCTGAGACACCCATCAATCACCTCCTGTCACCCCCCTAGCACTCCTATCCATCAGATCAGGCCCAAAACATCCTGTCATCTAAGAGGCCACCCTGCTTATGACCGGTTCCACACAATTTGCCCCCTCATAGACCACCTGTCATCAAAATTTGCAGATGCTTATACCCCTGATCAGTCATTTTGAGAAATTTGGTTTCCAGACTACTCACAGTTTTGGGCCCGTAAAATGCCAGGGCAGTATAGGAACCCCACAAGTGACCCCATTTTAGAAAGAAGACACCCCAAGGTATTCTGTTAGGTGTATGATGAGTTCATAGAAGATTTTATTTTTTGTCAAAAGTTAGTGGAAATTGGATTTTTATAGTTTTTTTCACAAAGTGTCATTTTTCACTAACTTGTGACAAAAAATAAAATCTTCTATGAACTCACCATACCGCTAACGGAATACCTTGGGGTGTCTTCTTTCTAAAATGGGGTCACTTGTGGGGTTCCTATACTGCCCTGGCATTTTAGGGGCCCTAAACCGTGAGGAGTAGTCTAGAAAACAAATGCCTCAAAATGACCTGTGAATAGGACGTTGGGCCCCTTAGCGCACCTAGGCTGCAAAAAAGTGTCACATGTGGTATCGCCATACTCAGGAGAAGTAGTATAATGTGTTTTGTGGTGTATTTTTACACATACCCATGCTGGGTGGGAGAAATCTCTCTGTAAATGGACAATTGTGTGTAAAAAAAATCAAAAATGTGTCATTTACAGAGATCTTTCTCCCACCCAGCATGGTTATATGTAAAAATACACCACAAAACACATTATACTACTTCTTCTGAGTACGGCGATACCACATGTGTGACACTCTTTTGCAGCCTAACTGTGCTAAGGGGCCCAAAGTCCAATGAGTACCTTTAGGATTTCACAGGTCATTTTGAGACATTTGGGTTCAAGACTACTCCTCACGGTTTAGGGCCCCTAAAATGCCAGGGCAGTATAGGAACCCCACAAGTGACCCCATTTTAGAAAGAAGACACCCCAAGGTATTCTGTTAGGTGTATGATGAGTTCATAGAAGATTTTATTTTTTGTCACAAGTTAGCGGAAATTGATATGTATTGTTTTTTTTTTCACAAAGTGTCATTTTCCGCTAACTTGCGACAAAAAAAAAATCTTCTATGAACTCACCATACTCCTAACAGAATACCTTGGGGTGTCTTCTTTCTAAAATGGGGTCACTTGTGGGGTTCCTATACTGCCCTGGCATTTTAGGGGCCCTAAACCGTGAGCAGTAGTCTAGAATCCAAATGCCTCAAAATGACCTGTGAATAGGACGTTAGGCCCCTTAGCGCACCTAGGTTGCAAAAAAGTGTCACATGTGGTATCGCCGTACTCAGAAGAAGTAGTATATTGTGTTTTGGGGTGTATTTTTACACATACCCATGCTGGGTGGGAGAAATATCTCTGTAAAAGGACAATTGTGTGTAAAAAAAATCAAACAATTATCATTTACAGAGATATTTCTCCCACCCAGCATGGGTATGTGTAAAAATACACCCCAAAACACATTATACTACTTCTCCTGAGTACGGCGGTACTACATGTGTGGCACTTTTTTGCACCCTAAGTGCGCTAAGAGGCCCAAAGTCCAATGAGTACCTTTAGGATTTCACAGGTCATTTTGCGACATTTGGTTTCAAGACTACTCCTCACGGTTTAGGGCCCCTAAAATGCCAGGGCAGTATAGGAACCCCACAAATGACCCCATTTTAGAAAGAAGACACCCCAAGGTATTCCGTTAGGAGTATGGTGAGTTCATAGAAGATTTTATTTTTTGTCACAAGTTAGCGGAAAACGACACTTTGTGAAAAAAAACAATTAAAATCAATTTCCGCTAACTTGTGACAAAAAAAAAAAATCTTCTATGAACTCACCATCCTCCTAACGGAATACCTTGGGGTGTCTTCTTTCTAAAATGGGGTAATTTGTGGGGTTCCTATACTGTCCTGGCATTTTAGGGGCCCTAAAGCGTGAGGAGTAGTCTTGAAACGAAATTTCTCAAAATGACCTGTGAAATCCTAAAGGTACTCATTGAACTTTGGGCCCCTTAGCGCAGTTAGGGTGCAAAAAAGTGCCACACATGTGGTATCGCCGTACTCAGGAGAAGTAGTATAATGTGTTTTGGGGTGTATTTTTCCACATACCCATGCTGAGTGGGAGAAATATCTCTATAAATAGACAATTGTGTGTAAAAAAAATAAAACAATTGTCATTTACGGAGATATTTCTCCCACCCAGCATGGGTATGTGTAAAAATACACCCCAAAACACATTATACTACTTCTCCTGAGTACGGCAATACCACATGTGTGGCACTTTTTTGCAGCCTAACTGCGCTAAGGGGCCAAAAGTCCAATGAGCATCTTTAGGCTTTACAGGGGTGCTTACAATTAGGCACCCTCCAAAATGCCAGGACAGTGAACACACCCCACAAATGACCCCATTTTGGAAAGTAGACACTTCAAGGTATTCAGAGAGGAGCATAGTGAGTCCGTGGCAGATTTCATTTTTTTTTGTCGCAAGTTAGAAGAAATGGAAACTTTTTTTTTTCTTTTTTTTGTCAGAAAGTGTCATTTTCCGCTAACTTGTGACAAAAAATAAAATCTTCTATGAACTCACCATGCCTCTCACTGAATACTTTGGGATGTCTTCTTTCCAAAATGGGGTCATTTGGGGTGTATTTGTACTATCCTGGAATTTTAGCCCCTCATGAAACCTGACAGGTGCGCAGAAAAGTCAGAGATGCTTGAAAATGGGAAAATTCACTTTTGGCACCATAGTTTGTAAACGCTATAACTTTTACCCAATCCAATAAATATACACTGAATGGTTTTTTTTTTATCAAAGACATGTAGCAGGATAACTTTTGCGCTCAAATGTAAAGCAAATTTTACTTTATTTGAAAAATGTCAGCACAGCAAGTTAAAAAAGTCATTTTTTTGCCAAAATTCATGTCTTTTTTGATGAATATAATAAAAACTAAAACTCGCAGCAGCAATCAAATAGCAGCAAAAGAAAGCTGTATTAGTGACAAGAAAAGGAGGTAAAATTCATTTAGGTGGTAGGTTGTATGACCGAGCAATAAACAGTGAAAGCTGCAGTGGTCTGAATGGAGAAAAAGGCTCTGGTCCTTAAGGGGCGAAAAGACTGTGGTCCTCAAGTGGTTAAAATGTGTTAACAGTGGCCGTAAAAAAAAGTTGCCTAATAAAATCCAAAAATATGTCTTTTAACTAGGTTTAAAATCTGCATTAAAAAATGGTACACTTTCAAAGCAGTGTACCATGGAGAACCTTGACATACAATGTAAGTGTAGAATTTTCTGCTATGAGTCACATGTCAATCAGTCTATGAGATTTTTCAAGATAAGCAGAAGTATCATAGGAAAGAGAAAGCTTGGCTCCCTATTAAAAGCTGCAAATGACTCCCAAAGTGCTGCCTTAAAAAAGTTTTGTGATTGAACTGAAGCCTAGTTTCAACCAGACTGTGGATATATGTTGATATATGATATTGAAGGTGTGCTCTTTATATGTGTGATTAATATTTATGTTGCATAAAGTCAATGTAAGAAATATTACGTGATGTATGCCAGATTATATAACTTCAGGTTTTAATCAGGACAGTGACCTTCTGGACCGCCGGAAACACTGCTTTGGAATTCAGTCCGAGTCTGGGGAAGATTTGTATTTCTCTGTAGAGCTGGAGAATGAACTTACAACCTGGGAGAAAGCATTCCAGACAGCAACCTTTCTAGAAGTTGAAAGGATACAGGCAAGGAACTTATCATAGTATGGTATTGTGGTTTAATTTGGCACACCTAGACTATATACATTGGAAGCATGCCACCTAAAGTGTAGAAAAACCTTAAGAGCTTATTTTTGGTTGCCAACCACTACATAAGCAGGGGTACAAAGTAAGACTGCAGGATGATCTTTCTCAGACCTAATGCTGAGCATACACGGCCTCGATTATGCGCCGGATTAAGCCACTGGCTCTATCCCGGCGCATCCCCGCTCGTCCCCGCCAGCGCCTCTATCGATCCCCGCGGGCGCTCCTTATCTTCCGCTCGATTCCCTGCTATTGTCCGCCCGCGGGGATCGAGCATGGAATCTATCCGGCGGCTCATCGGACCTGTCGGATATTATCAAGCGAGCCATCAGCGGCTCGATTGATAAGGACAAAATGCTCCGTGTATGCCCAGCATAAGGGGATTCTGCAAGTCTCAGTGAATGTAGTTCTCACACTATAAAATAATACATGGAGTATAAAAGTGTTCTGAAACAAAACAGTAAAAGAAGAGGCACAGAAAATACATATAACAATTAAAATACGTTTTATGTATTTTGACACCCTCTTCCTTTCTTGAGTTCATTGGAAGGAAGAATACAATGGACGGCTGCAGGTAAGCAGATCTCAAAGTGAGAGTAATGCTGGGCATACATGGGTCGACCTGGAGGCTCGACTAGCTGCCTGATCGACTCCCACAGTGTCCCCGCCGCCGTCTGGATCGATTCCCGCTCGTCCCCGCGGGTGCTCCTTATCTTCCTCTCGATTCCCCGCTATTGTCCGCCCGCGGGGATCGAGCGGGGAATCTATCCGGCGGGTCATCGGACCTGTCGGATATTATCAATCGAGCCATCAGCTCGATTGATAAGGGAAAAATGACCCGTCTATGCCCAGCATAACGCCTGGTACACACCATACAATTTTCATTTCAGATCCTACTTTTGATCGAGGAAATGATCGGAACTGAGGAAAACTATACAGCCTGTTGATTGCCAGCAAGTGATCCCAAGCTCAAAACTGATCTGTTTCTCGACAGGAAGTAGAACAGACCTGCTGAAAATATTGATTAAAATACTGGCTATGTTTCCATGTGTATGCCCTTTGGATTCATTTCTATCAATATCCGATAGGAAAAATCTGTTCCTATCTATCCGATAGGAGAAATCTGTTCAGAATTTGAAATAAACACATAATGTACATGTGTACACTAGCTTTCTCCTACAGCTGATGGATGTCAGATCTCAGGCAAGGGTCACACTTGTCGGCTTTTTTTGTGCATTTTCTGCACAGAAAAACTAATTTCAACTAGGAACTCATGTTAATCAATGGGCTAGGTCGCACTTGGATGCAGATTTTGTGCGCAGAAAAACAAAATGGATATCTTGCGCAATTTGTCAGTTTTCTCTATACATTACATTTAGCTGCTGTAAGGCAGGGGTCAAACTTGTCTTTCAGTTTTCTGAAAAAGCGTAGAAAACTTGAAAGACAAGTGTGACCCCTGCCTGAATATTGATCTGATCACTCGCACTAATAGAATCTGAAGTAAAAATTGCATATGGTGTACCAGGCTTAATGCATGTATATGTCCAAAGACATGTGAACAGTCACTGAACAATAATGCTCCTTGTCTTTTTGGAGCCATACTATAATTTCCATAACGCAGTTACTATTACAAAAATCATAAAAGTTAACAAAAGGTTTACAAATACTGGACATATATTCTCACCATAAGTTACCTTAAAACTCATTAAAGGAAAATAAACTGAGAAGGATGTGGATTTTTCCTTTTAAAATAATACCAGTTGCCTGACTCTGCTGCTGATCCTGTGTCTCTAATACTTTTAGCCACAGCCCCTCAACAAACATGCAGAATGCAGATCAGGTGCTCTGACTGAAGTCAGACTGGATTAGCTGCATGCTTGTTTCAGGTGTGTGATTCAACCACTACTGTAGTTAGAGATCAGGAGGACTGCCAAGCAACTGGTATTGTTTAAACGGAAACATCCATATCCCTCTGTTAAGGTTCCCTTTAAAGGGACTTCGAGGAGTGACAAAAAATTAAAAGAATACACTTACCTGGGGCTACTTCCAGCTCAGGGTAGGCGGCGAGGTCCCGCGGCGTCCTCCTGGCTTGTCTCCATCAGCCTCCGCCGGCCCCCAGGTTTTGGTGACACCCGGGCCTGGTGTCGGCCGGCTCTTCCTAATTAATGACGCAATGCATCATCACACCGGCCGCTTCGCGTCATCACGCCGGCCGGCGTGACAGATCTGCGCATGCTAGCGTGGCCAGTGCCAGGTAGGGCTGTCTGCACCCACCTCCCAATATTAAAAACAAGCACTTACCGTAACGGCTATTGCGTTCTGCTACATGAGCATAACTTGGCAGCACCACATGGGAAAGTAGTGAAGCACGGGCCACCCCAAGCTTTGGAGCTCAGGGCTGGCTTACACGCAACACTCCAGAGTTCCAACACTCCAGAGATCATAAAACAATTCTTACTGCAGCATGGTGCATTCATGATATCCATAGGTATGGCGTTGCCTTCACCATTTTTGTTTTGTATATCCATTGCCATTTGCCAATAGGCCAGTTTTCAAGGCTATGGTATGTTGTGGCTCCCCTTTCTTGTGCCGCAGCGCCCCTCCCATTCCATGTGCAGCCCCATCTCCCATGTTTATCATCAATGTACAGGAGCCCCTTTAATTCATGAACAGCTCCCTTGAGCATCAATTTATCTTTTTTACGTGTTGCTCCCCATTTTCAGTCTCCTCTTTAGCAACCCAGCTTACATGTTCAGGTGCCTCTTGGGCTGCAGCCACCCCAAGACCTGGGACTTTGTGGCCTTTCCAGAAATATGGCCCTGTCAGTTTTAGCTCACATTTTGGGATTCTGAAGAACAATGAAAAATACTGGACAACTTAAGTGACCCTGAAAACAATGACTGAATTTAATAATACAAAAAATTGCTGCCAGATGGCAAATAATGGCAACATGTGTGTATGTGTGGCGCTCACGGTGTTAGTTTCAAAGCTCAGTAACTGTACATTATCAATAAAACATTATCAATAAAACATTATCAATAAAACATTAAAAGTCCATCAATAAGGTTAACATAAACAAATCTTCATCAGCTCGGATTGCAAATCTTCAGATGTATGGAGGCCACCACCAACACCCTTTGTGTGCCACTCACCGCAAGATGCAGACCAACCAATGGTCTATATACACATCGGGACCGTTCCCGGGTCGTCCCCCACCTCTCTGGCACCAAATAATAGACCGCTCCTCCTTTTACTCCGACCTTCCTCTTGGTTAACCTCAATAAAAAGCCTCATATAGTACAGTATTGCTTTAAAATATTTATTAGTAAAAAAACAGATTGCACTCACATGCTCCTCTAAAAATTTCGCTTAGAGTAATTTGTTTAAACGGGCTCTCCCCCGTATTGATGGCCAGGGCTGGCAGGCTCCGGATAAGCGTGTGGTCCCTCTCACCTCCGCCGCGCGCTCGGTGGGTGATGTGACCTTCCGTGCTCGCCGCCTCGCCACCGCCGGTGATGCTAACAGTCCTTCCGCATCAGACTCCGCCCAATCGATTTCGTCATAAATGACTCATCAGGGGCACGGAGTCTGATGCGCATAGCTTCCCTTAAGTATCCATATCACGTCACAATGGTCCGCCTCTCCTCCGCAGCCCGCTATTTCCGCCATCAGTAGGGCAAAAACCTTACACATATAACAGCCATTATATCCATATTTTCTACACAAAAAAACTAAACAGAGATCTGCTATCAATGGCTCCCTTTACAGCTAGAAATATATATTCAAAATTTAACACAATCTGCCCTTAAAAGGAATCTGCCCATAAAAATATCGCCCCTCACTCTCCAGCATATAAAATACAGTACAGTTTTAATACTAGCCCTTACACATCCAAGGCAACACTGCCTAAAAGTATAAACAGCTTCCCACATAGAAAACCAAACCCCCCCCCCCCAAAAAAAAAACACCTTTAGGCCTCTGTGCCGCTTCACTATATCCTGCGTGGACTCCCATCTCCCCACCAGGCCGCCCATATTGACAACACAGTTAACCCCTTGGTGACCCCCACTCCCTACCCCTCTACACCATGGCACAAAATACCTCCTCTCTCCCCTAGGTTAGATTGGGTTAGGACAACCTGATTTTAAGAAGGAGACTCCACACAGTAAGCTATGGGCCCCTGCCCTCTACAAACCATACTAAGTGAAGGATAAGCTAAAAAACCCGGTGAGATCAAAACTAGGAAAGAGAAAATTAGGAAAAGGTGAGGGGCCAGTACCCCCCTCAATGTGCAACCTGGGGCAGCATCAAGTGCATACACACATATCACACCCCTACTCCCCCAGGAAACACACCAAGTCAATATCTATATTGAGCCCCTCTGGTCTTAGGGTCCCCATCTTTTGGATCCACCTTGTTTCCTCCTGTGATACCTTCTTCACCCTATTACTTCCCCTCCAGTGGGGTACAATCTTTTGGAGGGCACAAAACGACAATTCCTTGGGGTTGCAGTCATGTTCCCTCCCAAAATGAGCCGATAGGCTATGGTTAGGGTACCCTTTTGTGATGTTGCGAACATGTTCCCCCATCCTTTCTTTTAGTGTTCTGGTGGTTCTCCCAATATACTGCCATCCGCACTTGCACCAAGCCAGGTATACCACAAATTTGTCATTACATGTAATGAATTCTTGAATTTTAAAACTCCTCCCATTACTGAATGAGATAACCCTATCAGCCTTTATCAGGGCAATAGGGGAGGTTGGGGTGGGGGGAATCGAGGATGGGGTGGGATAAGGAATAATAATCGGAGTCCTTTTAGACCATCTGAAAGAGGGTATGGGAGGGGATATAGGCAAGAAACTTATACTCATTACAATGTAGCAACCTACAACCGATATGATCCAATAAGGCAACACCGACAAATGGAACCTTTTTTAGACAGTGCACCCAGGTATGGGGAGAGGGAATGGAGACAGGAAGCAGTCGCCCACACCGGGTATCAGGCACAGTATGGAAAAAGAGAGCAAGACGAGGCACAAGGGGTGGGAAGAGGGGCAAAACGGATGAGGAACCTATAGGGGAGGGAGTGTTTAATATTAGTGGCACAGCACTGACCACTAAGGAGCTCACCATTTTAGATAAAGGCCTAAAGCATGCACCAAGGCAGGGTATGGATAAATTCTCCACTTATATAGACATTAACAAATTCGCTCGTAAACTCCACTTGAAGAAATATTTTGCGGGGCGTCCTATTAGGAATGGGGAAAATAAAAGGGAAACTAAGTATGTACACACTAATCTGCGCTCTAAGTCCACATTCAACCCACAGGATAGCAACTATAATGCCATTGAAGTATTCAAAAATATGGTTATAAAAGAAATGAATCTTATTCCTGAACAGAGGAATGGGTATGTAAGGGAGATAGCAAAGGATATGCTGGAGGGAAAGGGGTTGGTTGTGAGACCCGCTGACAAGGGAGGGGGGGTGGTAGTGCTTAGTAAAACCCAATACAAGGTTGAACTGGATCGTCTGGTGGGTGATAGAGAGGCCTACACCCCACTGAAAGGAGACCCAACTGGGAAGTATATGGCTGAATTGAGGAAATTACTTAGGGAAGGAATGGACAGGGGACTCATAACGGATGAGGAATTTAAGTATATAGTGCCAGATGTGCCCAGAATACCGATAATATACCAGGTGCCCAAGATTCACAAGGATAAAGCCCATCCCCCTGGTCGCCCTATAGTCAGCGGTATAGGGTCAGTGACCCATAGGCTGGGACAATATATAGATGAATACCTAAAGCCAATGGTGGCAGATTTGCCCTTTGCTCTGAGGGATACAAAACATATGCTACAAGTTGTACAGGGGGAAAGAATTGAAGAAGGGGAGTTGATGGTCACAATGGATGTGGCCTCCCTATATACAAACATTAAACATGACCTGGGGATTGAAGCAGTGTATTATTATTTTAGGAAAGAGGGGAAGATCAGGGATGAACAGAGGGAGTACATCCTGAGGCTTCTGCGCTTTGCACTAGAGAGGAATTACTTCTGGCATGATGGAAACTTCTATAGTCAGACGAAGGGATGCGCCATGGGGGCAAGCTATGCCCCAAGCCTGGCAAATTTATTTATGGGTAAATGGGAACAATCATTGATGGAGACAGAGAATCCACCCAGACTGTGGAGGCGTTTCATTGATGATTTGTTCTTTATATGGAGAGGAGGAAAAGTAGGACTAGATGAGTTCCTTGTGCATCTCAATAACAATGACCTAAGTATTTCCCTCACTATGGAAAGCAGCCCTGACACGATGCATTTTTTGGATTTGGAGATTATGAGGGTGGGAAACATGCTGGGCACGAAAAGTTTCTTTAAGGACACTGACAGAAATGGCTATATTGCAAGTGACAGTTGCCACCACCCGGCTTGGATCAGGGGAATACCGAGGGGCCAATTCCTAAGAATGAGAAGGAACTGCACGAATATTCAGGACTATCATGAACAGGCAGAAACCCTAAAAGGTAGATTTTTGGAAAAGGGCTATAGTGGTATTGAATTGGAGGATGAGATCAGGAGGATCGGTGCCCTGGACAGACTCACTCTGCTGGGTGATAAGGAAGTGGAGGATAAGAAAGGTGAGTTTGACTTAGCTTTCATCACGGGGTTTAATACCCAGTATAGAGAACTGCAAAATATTATTAGGAAACATTGGGGGATTTTGGAAACAGATATAACACTCAGAAATATCATCCCAAATAAACCCAAATTCATTTATAGAAGGGCCCAGAATCTGAAACAAATTCTTGCTCCCAGCTGTGTTGAACCCAAGAAGCCCCCTAAAATGCAGGGTTGGCAAACAGCTGGTTTTTTCCCATGTAGGGGGTGTAAAGCCTGTAGGGAAGCAAAGGGAGTAAAGGCTGATAGGGTTATCTCATTCAGTAATGGGAGGAGTTTTAAAATTCAAGAATTCATTACATGTAATGACAAATTTGTGGTATACCTGGCTTGGTGCAAGTGCGAATGGCAGTATATTGGGAGAACCACCAGAACACTAAAAGAAAGGATGGGGGAACATGTTCGCAACATCACAAAAGGGTACCCTAACCATAGCCTATCAGCTCATTTTGGGAGGGAACATGACTGCAACCCCAAGGAATTGTCGTTTTGTGCCCTCCAAAAGATTGTACCCCACTGGAGGGGAAGTAATAGGGTGAAGAAGGTATCACAGGAGGAAACAAGGTGGATCCAAAAGATGGGGACCCTAAGACCAGAGGGGCTCAATATAGATATTGACTTGGTGTGTTTCCTGGGGGAGTAGGGGTGTGATATGTGTGTATGCACTTGATGCTGCCCCAGGTTGCACATTGAGGGGGGTACTGGCCCCTCAACTTTTCCTAATTTTCTCTTTCCTAGTTTTGATCTCACCGGGTTTTTTAGCTTATCCTTCACTTAGTATGGTTTGTAGAGGGCAGGGGCCCATAGCTTACTGTGTGGAGTCTCCTTCTTAAAATCAGGTTGTCCTAACCCAATCTAACCTAGGGGAGAGAGGAGGTATTTTGTGCCATGGTGTAGAGGGGTAGGGAGTGGGGGTCACTAAGGGGTTAACTGTGTTGTCAATATGGGCGGCCTGGTGGGGAGATGGGAGTCCACGCAGGATATAGTGAAGCGGCACAGAGGCCTAAAGGTGTTTTTTTTTGGGGGGGGGGGGGGGGGGGGGGGTTTGGTTTTCTATGTGGGAAGCTGTTTATACTTTTAGGCAGTGTTGCCTTGGATGTGTAAGGGCTAGTATTAAAACTGTACTGTATTTTATATGCTGGAGAGTGAGGGGCGATATTTTTATGGGCAGATTCCTTTTAAGGGCAGATTGTGTTAAATTATGAATATATATTTCTAGCTGTAAAGGGAGCCATTGATAGCAGATCTCTGTTTAGTTTTTTTGTGTAGAAAATATGGATATAATGGCTGTTATATGTGTAAGGTTTTTGCCCTACTGATGGCGGAAATAGCGGGCTGCGGAGGGGAGGCGGACCATTGTGACGTGATATGGATACTTAAGGGAAGCTATGCGCATCAGACTCCGTGCCCCTGATGAGTCATTTATGACGAAATCGATTGGGCGGAGTCTGATGCGGAAGGACTGTTAGCATCACCGGCGGTGGCGAGGCGGCGAGCACGGAAGGTCACATCACCCACCGAGCACGCGGCGGAGGTGAGAGGGACCACACGCTTATCCGGAGCCTGCCAGCCCTGGCCATCAATACGGGGGAGAGCCCGTTTAAACAAATTACTCTAAGCGAAATTTTTAGAGGAGCATGTGAGTGCAATCTGTTTTTTTACTAATAAATATTTTAAAGCAATACTGTACTATATGAGGCTTTTTATTGAGGTTAACCAAGAGGAAGGTCGGAGTAAAAGGAGGAGCGGTCTATTATTTGGTGCCAGAGAGGTGGGGGACGACCCGGGAACGGTCCCGATGTGTATATAGACCATTGGTTGGTCTGCATCTTGCGGTGAGTGGCACACAAAGGGTGTTGGTGGTGGCCTCCATACATCTGAAGATTTGCAATCCGAGCTGATGAAGATTTGTTTATGTTAACCTTATTGATGGACTTTTAATGTTTTATTGATAATGTTTTATTGATAATGTTTTATTGATAATGTACAGTTACTGAGCTTTGAAACTAACACCGTGAGCGCCACCTCTTGATGAAATTTTGATATATTGTATAGAGGAGGCGAACAGGTGATTCTTTCTGAGACTTTTTTTGAAGGAAAATACACAGTTGCTGTGAGCGCTAACCTCTTATTGATTATTTATGTGTGTATGTGTGTTGGGGTTTTTTGCTGTATTTTTAATACAAACTGTCCTAATGCCCCCCGATGTTCTACAAAGTTTCCAGCTGGGGTATACCTTTGTCTATCAAGCCAATTATATACATTTTACACAAGCATGGCAAGATTTTTACAAAGCCTTTTTTCTTGTACTTTTGATCATGCTCACTGCAAATAACTCACATTGACCACAGGGTCTATGAAATGGAATCCTCCAGACTGCCACATAGAGCTCAGCTGTCATTCAACAGCTGAGTTTAGAGGCAATCTCGTCAGGACTGTGCTGCAAGGATATTGAAACCTGCACCCTGCCAGGGATGAGAGGCTCCAAACAGGGCTTAGATTTCAATCATCTGTCTCTGGAAAAGGATAATATAATTGTTTGGTGTTTCTCCCATCATCACAAAAGAAACTGAGAATAGTTGACAGATTTTTATAGCGGTACTTAAAATTCATGTTTTCAACACATCTATGTTGTTGCACTGATTGCTTATATAACACTTTGCAAGAAATGCATTAATTATTCTACTTGTGATTTTGTATTGAGATTTGAGAAACAAACTGTTAATAGACAGTTCGTAAGAATCAGTTAAGGTGGAACCATAGTCAAAATTTCCTCTCTTTCTCTCGTTCTCTCTCTCTCTCTCCAAAGTAGTAGCAGTGGAGTATTGCACCATGTTAGCCATCAGTAAGAGCAATACGTTTTGAATCTGGATGATACCATTCATTGGCTAACTTAGAAATAAAGATGTAAGCTTTCGGCTAATAAGCCTTCTTCAGACCTGTTCACCCATATAGCCTCTGAGGAAGCATTTGTTTAACACGAAACAGCTGTCAGGCTTGGTTTAACCCCCACTGTCAACCACTTGCTATTGTGCTTTCCGTGATTAAAAAGTGAAAGAGCACCCGCAGTGCCTTCTTGTTCTCTTCCTTTTGCTTCTTCAGACTTTGTTCCTGTATATTGTTAAGATGTTAGAACACACAATACTTTAATTACAACATTAGGAGGGTCTCACAGGATGCTAGCACATTTATGACAAA
Organism: Hyperolius riggenbachi; assembly: GCF_040937935.1. NCBI lineage: Eukaryota > Metazoa > Chordata > Amphibia > Anura > Hyperoliidae > Hyperolius > Hyperolius riggenbachi. The sequence goes on from NC_090650.1 coordinate 338,276,800, forward strand.
TAGATAAGACCACTTGTCTGCTAAAACATTACATACCACAGATTTCAGGTGATGAGGAGACATCGTAAAACCAGAGCTCAAAAGTACTTGGGCAGATTACATACAGTATTTGCTAAAGTCTAAAAAGAGTTGAGGCATTTGAAAACCCATCTACCAGCACAAGAAATAAAAATAATTGTGGCATTTAATTCATCTTAACAGCATAAGAAATACAAAACATAATTGTGGCAAAGTCAGAAGAGGTCTTATTAGCCGAAAAAGTACTCCTTTACTTCTAAGTTAGCCAATAAATGGCATCACCCCGATTCAAAACTTCTTGCTCTCTCTCTCCAAGATATCATATCCAAATTCAGTCTACATAAACTCCAAAAAGACACTCATTTTAAACTTGGGATACTCAGAAAACACTAGTAGAATAATCAAAACATTCTGGCCCATATGCAATTGTTTTTCTCCTAGGAGTTATTTTCACACCTTGTCATAATATGGGCTCTATTCACAAACCTTCTCATAAATGATTTATTTATCACATTATTGATAAAAAATAACATTTCAGCACATTTACAAGCAAAATAATCACTAAAAGTAAGTTGTTCCTGATTAACTTCATTTCAATATTACTTTTCTTACCTTAATTATATTATATTTTTGTTCTTTGACTTTGACAGTACTTTTCCACCAACTTTTGTGTACTTTTTAAATCACAGAGTGCTGTAAAGTTATTTTAAAGAGACTATAAAAATTATCTTGCATATGGGCCTAGGTATCTTTCCATGGTTATCTCAAAAACAAATACAAATGTAATGTCATCTGGGGTAAAATCACAACTGTATGAGCAATAAAGAGAATGGTAATACAGTTTTTATTGTGTTTTATGTCAGAATGTTATTCTCCTTTAAAAATGAGTTTGCTGTACATTTTGTATTCTGGAGCAATTGTACATTTTATACGTACAGTATGCTTACACATGTATATTCAATTTTACAATTTGTGGCATTTGTGGTCCTTTAATTTTTACGACCATAATTTCAGAATAATGTTAGGTGGGGCTTTGTTAAGACTTTAGATTAAATAACATATTTATAATTTTCCATATCCACTTCATTGATGCTTTAAAAATGCAGGCAATTAATACTTTCTTTCTTTATAACTAAGCTTAGCCTCACACTTTTAGATATTGTTTCTGTAAGCACCAGTCATTTTTTAGTGTTCTTAAAGAAAATATTCATTAAATAAACACTGACATAAATATCTTGTGACATACTGAATTGGCAACACTATAGTTCTACTGCACAGACTCTCTAGTAATAGAAAATATAGACTTTAGGAAGCTTTAAAGAGAATCTGTATTGTTAAAATCACACAAAAGTAAACATACCAGTGCGTTAGGGGACATCTCCTATTACCCTCTGTCACAATTTCGCCGCTCCCTGCCGCATTAAAAGTGGTTAAAAACAGTTTTTAAAAGTTTGTTTATAAACAAACAAAATGGCCACCAAAACAGGAAGTAGGTTGATGTACAGTATGTCCACACATAGAAAATACATCCATACACAAGCAGGCTGTATACACCCTTCCTTTTGAATCTCAAGAGATCATTTGTGTGTTTCTTTCCCCCTGCATCTCTCATGCACTGAAGTTTCAGGCTGCTCTTTTCTTCCTGCAAACAGCTTTGCCCTTGTCTGTAATTCCTCACTATGTGAAATCCCAGCCAGCTCAGAGGACAATTTATCTAGCTTGTAAAAGATAAGAGAGAAGAGAGAAGCTGCTCTAATCTAAATAACACACAGGCAGTGTGCAGAGAGGGGCCTGGAAGGGGGAGTTCATAGCAGAACCACAACACTGAAGAACTTGGCAGCCTTCCAGACACAGGCTGACAAGTCTGACAAGAGAGAGATAAATTGATTTTATTACAGAGACTGTGATAGTACAAAGTGCTGCAGTAAGCCAGAGCACATTAGAATAGCTTTTGGAACTTGTAGGATGAAAAAAAACAGGATGCAATTTTTGTTACGGAGTCTCTTTAATAAACTTTCAGACTATGGAGTGCCCCTTCTTGTAAAATGTGGCTTGGCCACCAGAGATGAGTTTTAAGAGAGGGTTCTGAATAAAAGTTAATATCAAATTTCCAGTGCAGCCCCTTGCTAATTGTGGTGTTCATACATTAATAAAATATAAAAAAAATCTAGTTCAATGCTCATTTTGAGTATAATTTGTAAACATGTAAAATTAAAAGAGAGAAAAAAACTTTCAGAAAACTACTCCTTTAACTGTATCCTTTATATCATGCTCTGTGAATAATTCTGTATCCGTTACATTTGCAAACAAAAACATACGGATACTTTTATCTGGCTATATAGTTCTGTGATTGAGGATACTGATTGTGAATTATTTAAAAATGTCCACTGCTTTAGGAATACATAAGTATTTAGTAACATAGCCGGAAATTATTTTAATGCATTATTAAAGATTTCCCACAAGAATCTAAATTAGATTGTAAGGGCATTGGCTTAACGCTGATAATAGAAGGAAAAATTAATAGCGGTTTATCACTGTCAGGCTTCCTGTTAAAGGATATGTTTTAATGAAAGGAACAGCTGGCACGCATATGGAAAAAATAGTCTCCCAGTATGCCTCGATAGTAAAAATTAAAATTTTATTCTGGATAATTATATCCCATGCTGATTTTTCTATAAAGTACAGCGTTCAAAGAGAGTTCAAGAGTACAAATACAATAAATATAATGGTGTCCAGTCATCCTAAAATAATCACGCCAAAATTACATTTATATTCAAGCTGAGAATCATCTGACTAACAAAAGAGGGAAATCAAAGCCAAGTAACCCAATTAAGTCAACTGTTATAGAGTTATTAAAATATTATAAAAAAAATAAAATAAACAATTGTCATAAAGTTTATTGTAGTTAATGTTTCCTCAAACTCTAGCCAGTTCAGCCTTCAGTCGTTTTCACTTTATGCATCCAAGCAATGTTCACCTCCCATTCATTAGCCTATAACTTTATCACTACTTATCACAATGAACTGATCTATATCTTGTTTTTTCTGCCACCAATTAGGCTTTCTTTGGGGGGTACATTTTGCTAAGAGCTACCTTACTGTAAATGCATTTTAACAGTAAGAATAAGAAAAAAAATGAAAAAATGCATTATTTGTCAGTTTTCGGCCATTATAGTTTTGAAATAAAACATGCCTCCATAATTAAAACCCACGTATTGTATTTGCCCATTTGTCACAGTTATTTCACCGTTTAAATTATGTCCCTATCACAATGTATCGCGACAATATTTTATTTGTAAATAAAAGAGCATTTTTTCCATTTTGCATCCATCACTATTTACAAGCTTATAAAAAAAAATAGAGATAAATATTTCATCTTTACATAGATATTTAAAAAGTTTAGACCCTTAGGTAAATATTTATGTGTTGTTTTTTTTTATAGTAATGTTTTTTTTTGTTTTTTTATTAAACATTTTATGTGGGCATTTTTGGGAGGGTGGGATATAAATAGTGTTTTATTTGGGGAAATATTTGTGTATTGTAATGTTTTTTTACTTTTACTTGTAGTTTTACTTTTTGGCCACAAGATGGCAATCTTGAGTTTGTTTACATGATGTCACTCTAAGCGTACAATGTACGCTTAGAGGGACATAGCTTCAGAAAAAGCGTAGCTTCCGAGAAAAGCTGTCGCTTTTTCAGCGGGGGAGAGGAATCAGTGATCGGGCACCATAGCCTGATACATTGATTCCTGGGCTACCGAGTCCGCGGCCGGGAGCGCACGGACGCGCACGTGGCCTCCAGGACGTAGGTACTACGTCCTGGAGGCATAAATGGTTAAAGATGTTAGTGATTTCAATCAACATTAACCGCACTAGACTTATCTTAGAGTCCTTTTTGCAGTAAGACTTTAGGGTCTCAAATAGGTCTCAAATAGGTCTAAGAAACCCCTTACATATTCAGTATAACATTGATTAATGGTAGCAAACAATATCTAGCTTAGCCCTTCTCCCAGATAAGGCCACTTTTCAAGTAATTTTGCTTCCTGTATGCACTTCTACTCTTTATAATATAGCATATGTTTGACAACCATCACTTGGCATTCTCAATTGCATTAACCCATTAGGAACTTGAATAGAGTTATCTTCTTTTAGATAAGTGCACTGCTTTTAACCTCAGTCGGCAGAACTTGTAGTGCTGTAAATTATTGGAATGCTTTGATCTTTCTACAAGCAAAAAGTAAAGAAACTGAAAGCTGAAGTGCTGAATTATTACCTCACACTGCCCCCTAGTGACAAGTGCCCATAAATATACATTACATCTGTACTAATTAAAAGCAGGGAAATGCAACACATAAAAAAGTGCTAAAATAAATTGGCCTGGAGCACTTGCAAGCCTCTAAATAAATTGGCTGCTAAAGTGTTAATAGAAATAGTGATATTATAATTAGTGATGCACATAGAAAACAATATCAATCATTGAATTCAGTAAGCATAAATTAGGCAAACTGTAACGATCCGCTCAGCTGCCTGCGCAGGCAGGCAGCCTTTTGATCATTATTCAAGTCTGCATGCTGCAGGACTCTGGAAAGAAGACCTTCTGTCAGTTTTGCAGCTTGTGCTTGCTGAGGAATTTGCACACGTTGTCATGCAAATTGCCTGGCCACATTCATTGGAGGCGTGTACTATAAGTACTATGTGTGTCCCACAATGCTTCGCTGCTCATAGAGGTTTGTTCCTGCTGGACTCACCTGGAGTGTCAACCACTGCTATCTTAGTATAGTTAATTCTTGGGGAGTGCTCCTTGCATTCCTAGTTAGTGCAGTCAGTTTGTGTATAATTTGTACTGCCTATTCTGTCCTGTCTTGTCTGTCGCGATTGCGCTGTCACCAGCGGCGGTTGATAGCGAATCGCTCTGTCTTGTTTGGATCGCACTAGCCTCTAGCGGTAGCGGCTGTGGATCCTTCTGATCTAGTTCCTGGAGTGTAAGCTGGAGCAGCGGTTGCTACCAGCTACCTCATCTGATCTGTCTTGTTTAGATCGCACTAGCCGCTAGCGTTAGCGGCCGTGGATCTTTCTGATCTGTGTTCCTGCTTGGATCACACTTGCTCTGGCGGAAGAGCGGTGGATCCTTTCTGCCTAGTTCCTGTTTCTCGTTTGTCTGTCTTGTCTGATACGGGCGCTTGCTGTAGGCTCAATGAGGTAACCGTTAAGCAAGCGTTCACGTTCTTTGTTTCGTGTTTGTCTGTTGATGGTTAGTTAGGCGTGCTTGTCTCTATTGTGCTTATCACGTGGAGACCGCGCATAACCGCGTGCACTGTTGCGAATGAGTGCGGTGTTCGCGGTTAGCTAGCGTTTATTATTTTCCGTATCTTCTCATTGTATGATTTGCTGTGCCTTTGCTATCCTCGTATTCTGTTCTGATCTGCCTTGTGTCACTTCTGGCAATCGCCGTTCTTGGCGGTTGTGTTTCTGTTTCGCACCTGCTGTTGTGTGTGCGCGGTCGCGGGGTGGCGACTAGATTGGCGCACACACATACAACCTGTCCCTTTGCTCGTTCTCATTCGCAATCGCTTCTCTTGCGATTGCGTTCTGCGCTTCGCACAATTCCTGTCTGGCATTTGTGGAGGTACAGAGGATTGGTTCCTCTGCACTCCCCAGCGCCATCTGCCAACAGGAATTTCCCTCTACTGGTGCTTACACCAAAAGCTGGGTTCTAGTATCTTGACACGCTTGTGGAGGACCTCCGCAGTGTCAGCGCACATCTTTGTGCGCTGAACACGGAGATATCCCACAATCGTTACACAAACATTCATGTTTCATGATCTGTTTAAAGCAATTTTCAACGACATATCAGAAGCTGAAACGGGCAAAAGAAAATCATTTTACGCCCATGTTTTCAGAATAATTTTTTTTTAATGGTAAAAATCTTTACCAAACAAAATGTGCCTGATTTCTAAACAATCAGTAAAAACGTTTTCATTATACCTGCAGGTAAAGAGGATGTATTTAGCCAGTGTTGTTCCACTCTAATGCCACATCTTCCCAGGAGAGATTTTTCTCTCACACATTATTGCAAAGTAAATGCAGAGACCTCTATATTCTTGAAGAGTACATGGTTTGCCCATATCTAGACTTGCTTAGACATTGGTCTGAAGTTAATAAACACTGCTGGAGAGACTACCAACATTATATACATAATTAAGCTGTTTGCATCACCCTTAAGTCTAGTCTATGATCATATTTCATACTCTAGCAACATGAACAGGAATATTCACCATCAGTGTTTATTCTAGCCTATTTTAGCTATGCGTGCTAACAACCATTAATTATGTATTATGTATTTTCAGTGCAAAACCTATGCCTGTGTAATTGACAGCCATTTAATGGGCCTTACCATTGACTTTGGAATGGGATTCATCTGCTTTGATGCTGCAACCAAGGTAACATGTTTGAGTTTATACTAAATGGAATTAATGCTAAAATGAATTTATTTAAACCATTGCAGTCATATTGCACTTGTTTACAGTGAGGCTGATTATAAATATAGACCCTCTGCAGGATTTAGAGAGCAAATGGTGCCTAGTAAATCATCACATATTTATAAAGAAAGTAAATAAATTAAGTTTCATATGTACTGCATAGTTGGATACATTTTTTGAACAGTGTTTTTTCTTGCTGTAAAGTGGCTTTCAGCAAACCTTTTACTTTGGTACAATTCATTAAGAAATCCTAAGATAGAGCAGCATCAGAATAGAACACTTGCCTCTGTCTCTTGCCAGCATGGTTTCAGAAATCATGAAAAAAAGCATGGTTCACCCTGCCCAGAAAATATTAGTTGGCTACAGACTAAAGGTGGCTTTACACTATACAATTTTTTTTTTAATTTTGATTCTATTCTAGCATTCCAATCCAGTTTTCGAACAGAATATTCAAGGTATCACACATGTATGTTTGAGATTTCGGGATATAAGATCGTAAACTCTGAAAAAAATTGGTTGGTTACAAAAATCAAGAGAAAAAGTGAATAAATTAAGTTTGGTATGTACTGCATAGTTGCATACATTTTTTTCTGGTTGAATACAATTTTATAATCCATCACACACCATACAATTCTTGAAAAAATAGGTCTGAATTTTCCAACGTGTCCAATCTCAAAAAATCTGAAAAAAAAAAACATGAAATCCAATTGGATTTCTCAATATAAACAAACAAAAGCTTTCAATTTTTTTGGAACAACCGATCACATTTATCAAATTGGTGTAAAATTGTGTTTTTTGATTGTATTGTGTGTGGCCACCTTAAGAAATATGAGTTTAATTTTTTCAAACAGAAAACACAAGGTATAGATCATTTTGTTGTGATAGGTAGAGATAAAGTTATTGGGGAATGAATGGGAGCAGTGCTGAAATGTGAAAATTCCTCTCGTTCATAAGGTCTGAAATAGTGAATATATAAAATAGTTTGAGTATCAGTAAAATGTTTTTGTTTGTTGTAAATTAAAGTAGCATTACATTTTAAAGGTATAAAATGTATAAACTCTTAAGCAGAAGCATTATATAAAATGTATGTATGCAGGCAAAATGATTTTCATGACTTTAAATCCTATGTAGCAAAACTATATTTATTACCATAGATTCAGAAACATCTAAAGGTGTTAACGATATGTGAATGATTCCGTGACTACAACTTACACCATCCCTTCCTCTCACTGGTGAGCTTATAGCTCCTTTTTTGATGTTTTATTTCTCAGGCTATACTATGGAGGTATAAATTTTCTCAGCTTAAAGGTTCTTCAGATGACGGGAAGAGTAAAATCAAGTTTCTGTTCCAGAATCAGGATACAAAACAGATTGAAGCAAAGGTAAAAGCAAGGCTTCTTTTCTCCAGTAGAAAAAAAAAAACAGATACATATTGTAAACAGTCAGTCCAGGATTGTAATCTACCACTGCTTTGTGAGAAGCCAATATATTGTACGCTGGCACAACTTTCCTAAGATGATCGGTAGAAATAGTATTCATGGTTTTGCATTAAATGTATTTCTTTTAAAATTATTTTTGATTTGTTTTTGTTTTTAGAATTTGACTATGGTTATTTATATTTAGTTTAGGCTGTTTTATGAATAAGTAAGAAATTGTTTTTTATTGTGGAATGAACTTTTCTGTGTGATTGTTTATCTTTCTCCTACTTCTTCTTAAGATCTTTGTTGATTACTTAGGTTCTTTCTTTGTTGCAATACTGGGGCTTTGTTGTATTATGCTGGGCATACACGGGTCGATCCGGCGGCCGATTAGCCGCCGGATCGACGCCCACCGCGTCCCCGCTCGTCCGGGATTCCCGCTCGTCCCCGCCGGCGCATCTTATCACCTGCTCGATTCGCTGCTATTGTCCCCGTGGTGATCGGACACATCGGATATTATCAATCGAGCCATCAGGCTCGATTGATAATCCTCCCCTCGATGCCGTATATGCCCAGCATTATATGTATCATTTGATCTGGATACTGGTATACACTAGAACAAGACCAATAAAGAGCACGGAACATTACCTGTAATGATGCATGTCCAGTTAGTTCTGTCTGTTTAAATTATTATCGCCTCTCTGGTACCATGACAGCTGTCCCCTGATGCAAGGATCCAATATACTTTTAAGGGCTTTGCAATATTCACTTATGGCCACCATTCTTTCCATACTAATGCAATGTGAATGGAACAGTCACTTTGAGAACATGTGCCTATCAGGGCTAAAGAATGATGCGGTAATTAGACCTTGTCAGCTATCACAGTGCCAGGGAGGAGGTAAGCCTCGTACTTTCTTCCAACACGTTTGATATTCTGAGTGGAATTCTGCTTTTGAAAAATTAACCTCCTTGGTGGTATGATTATTTCCAGATTTTATTGTCCAAAAGCAGTGCAATTTTTTCACATGCTTTGAGACACTAAAAATCATACTGCTAGATAGATCTGCGGCAGCCCTGCACATTCCACACCTTCGATGGATCCAACTCGGGATTACCAATCTGAGCTGAGGTTTTCCGTTCCGAGCCTGACTCTGGATTACCGCTAAGGAGCTATCTGTACTTTCAAATCTTTATTCACTAAAAGTTACTAAGTAGACACTGGTCATCATTCCATATCACATTATTATTATTATTGATTTGACTTCTAGAAGGAGTTGCTTAAAGACAGCAGACATTTCCCCTTGCAGGAAATTGGCCATTTGGCACACTAGACAGGGTACAATTGTCTCCCTCCCCGTCTCATGAACAGAAAGGTCATAACCTACAGCCATTTGTTTTGTGGACACCAATAAGAGATTGATGGTTTACAAAGAAATAATGTTGTTTCTCAAAATAAGTTTGCAAAGGATATAGAAGTGTTCATCTCACTGGCCCAAACGTACTAAACCCATATAGCAAACCCTTTCAGTAATAGATTTTAGGGCTGTGTATCCACTTTATAAACATTATAGTGTTTATGTACAGCTTGGGTACAGGTTAGACTATTATCCTGGAAATCCAATCAGTGTTGTAATAATCCATACAGCAGTTCCCATTTAGATGTTGAAATTACCATCCATCCCTTTCTTAATGTAACTAGTAGTTAGCTTTAAGAATTCTACTGTGTATCACCTGGGAAAACTATTAAGGGGAGGTGGTGTGGCAAACCTGTAATATTATGCCATGTCTTGTACAGTTTGATGGTTGTAAACTGCATTATGTTTCTATTGTGTTGTGTTTGAATGTCAGCTGTAAGTGAGATCTTTTATTGGTAATGCTTTGGTATACAGTCACTACAGGGATGCATGCTATTGTCTGTAACCTTGTTTACTTATTCAAATAATGGCCTTAGATAAGAGGAGGACTAGCTGAGTTTTGCTGGGAACTTCTGTAACAAAAGGTCCATATTTATCATGTATCAATCCCTGCCAGGCGACAGAGCACTGACAATGCTGTATAGATGTATCATCAGCCCTCGGCCAGGGGAGCATCTGCTGCTGTGAATGGAGGTGGAGGTATGGTAATGGGTGGTAATGAGAATGGTAATGGGTGGCTTACAACAGAGCAGTTTCCTATGAGTAGGGGAGTAAGGAGAACAATGCTGTCCTGCAGTGTTCCTGTGCTGATCATTGCTCAAGATCTGACATGCTGGGTCTTTAGCAATCATTTGTGTGTGTTTGTTTTTCTGTCCTTTTGATGTTTGTATAGATGATTGTTATGCGACTGCACTTATCCGCATACACACTGAGCCTTTGCTGTACAGCCTGTGCACAAAGAAAATGGCAGTTACAAAATGTAATGTTGTGTCTTGGTGGATGAAGAGAGAGACAATAAAATTAGAGACCAGGCAAGAAGAGGATTAGACATCAGACCTGAAAGAAGTTTTTATCTGACAGCTCGTCAGATAATAAGAAATGGCATTTCTAGGCATTTCTTTGGATACAGGATATATTAAGAATGTTATTCTGCTCCTATGTCAACCATAGCAGTTATTTGACGTGTCACTACACTCAATGGTTTTGTTAAGTGTCTGGATAGGGCAATAAGGGTTACACACCTTTGTTAGGTTTTCATTGATCTCTGATCCTACTCTAGAAAGAATTGTATTCACTTTTTGTAGCCAATAAATGCATTACAAAGGACAGGAAGTGAGAGATAAACTCTACAACAAGAACACAGACAGCAGCAATGATATCACTTTTTTAAGGGAATATCTCTGTTTTTATGGCTGTCAGTGTTTCTGTTGTGAAAACGTCAAGTACTTTAGAAGTCAGGAAGTTGAGGGAAAAAATTAGTAACAATGGGCCTGAGTCACAAAGCATTTCTGTCAAATGATCTCACCTTATTCATTATCTCACAATGCATCTCTCCTTAAATGACTTAACTCATGATTTACCTCTCATTATCTAACTTAACTCATGGTTTAGCTCTCCTTATTTGACATAACTCATGGTTTAGCTCTCATTATCTATTTATCTCATGAATTAGCACTCCTTACAGTTAAGGTGAAAAATAAGTAACCTTTGGGAATCAACCCCAATGATTCTAATCCTTCTGCTTTATACACTCACCGAAAGGATTATTAGGAATACCTGTTCAATGTCTCATTAATGCAATTATCTAATCAACCAACCACATGGCAGTTGCTTCAATGCATTTAGGGGTGTTGTCCTGGTCAAGACAATCTCCTGAACGCCAAACTGAATGTCAGAATGGGAAAGAAAGGTGATTTAAACAATTTTGATTGTCGCATGGTTGTTGGTGCCAGATGGGCCGGTCTGAGTATTTCACAATCTGCTCAGTTACTGGGATTTTCACGCACAACTAATTCTAGGATTTACAAAGAATGGTGTGAAAAGGGAAAACGTCCAGTATGCGGCAGTCCTGTGAGTGAAAAGGCCTTGTTGCTGCTAGAGGTCAGAGGAGAATGGGCTGACTAATTCAAGCTGATACAAGAGCAACGTTGACTGAAATATCCACTTGTTACAACCGAGGTATGCAGCAAAGCATTTGTGAAGCCACAACATGCACAACCTTGAGGCGGATGGGCTACAACAGAAGAAGATCCCACCGGGTACCACTCATCTCCACTACAAATAGGAAAAAGAGGCTACAATTTGCACAAGCTCACCAAAATTGGACAGTTGAAGACTGGAAAAATGTTGCCTGATCTGATGAGTCTTGATAGAGTCAGAATTTGGCATAAACAGAATGAGAACATGGATCCATCATGCCTTGTTACCACTGTGCAGGCTGGTGGTGGTGTAATGGTGTGGGGGATGTTTTCTTGGCACACTTTAGCCCCCGTAGTGCCAATTGGGCATCGTTTAAATGCCACGGCTACCTGAGCATTGTTTATGACCATGTCCATTTCTTCATGACCACCATGTACCCATCCTCTGATGGCTACTTCCAGCAGGATAATGCACCATGTCACAAAGCTCGAATCACTTCAAATTGGTTTCTTGAACATGACACTGAGTTCACTGTACTAAAATGGCCCCCACAGTCACCAGATCTCAACCCAATAGAGCATCTTTGGGATGTGATGGAACGGGAGCTTTGTGCCCTGGATGTGCATCCCACAAATCTCCATCAACTGCAAGATGCTATCCTATCAATATGGGAAAACATTTCTGAACAATGCTTTCAGCACCTTGTTGAGTCAATGCCATGTAGAATTAAGGCAGTTCTGAAGGCAAAAGGGGTCAAACATCGTATTAGTATGGTGTTCCTAATAATCCTTTAGGTGAGTGTATATGAATCCATACATTTTGGGTGGAGTAGGCCTTTAAGATAATGAAAGGAACGTGATTGATGGCTATATAAGTGTTGTAATACTTTGAGGTTGGTTTCACACTGTATATCTACAGTTGCGATGTACCCCGGGGGCCGCACCACACGGTCGGAAACAGCCTTCAGAGATTACTGCATTGATACCCAGTTATCCCTGTCTGGCAGCAGGCCAAGCAGGAAGTGATGCTTTCCTCCTGTGGCCGAATCGATGATGTGTGCGGAAGTGTATTTCTAAAATACGGTACTGCTCATGCACAACGTGTAAAATTTGTGGCGGTCATTTTGAAACATGCGTCACCAAAGACTTCTGGTCCACCGCAGGTCGCCGCAGAGGTTCGCACGGTAACATAGGTCTGCTCTCACGCTAGATTACCTACTTCTGTTGCACTGCATTGCGTGTAGTGTGATATGCCCCACAGACTTTCGTTGCCCTAGCGTTGGGCCGTGGTAAAATGCCACGCCAGTGTGAAAGGCCCCTGAGAGTCCCTGACATATAATGGCCTTTATTAAATTAACTTTTGAGCCCCTGAGAGTCACTGACATATAAGGGCCTTTATTAAATTACCTTTTTCTCCTGAGTTTTCTCCAAAGTGATATTTTCACACCTTTTCACACCTTGTTAATAAAATGCATTTAAACCACCAGCAAGCAAGATACCGTATTTTCCGCCGTATAAGACGCTTCGGAATATACACCGGTTCAAAGGGCAAAAAAACGGGAAAAAAAATATAAACTAAACCAGGTGCGTCCATATTTCAGGAGCATCTTGTACATGCCCTCCCCCAAATGGTGTCGTCCTGTGTACCTCATGTGTCCTCTTATCTCCCCCTGTCTCCCCCAAGTGCCCTGTGGTCTCCCCCCTGTGTCCTGTGGTCTCCCACCTGTGTCCTGTGGTCTCCCACCTGTGTCCTGTGGTCTCCCCCCTGTGTCCTGTGGTCTCCCCGCTGTGTCCAGTGGTCTCCCCCCTGTGTCCTGTGTTTGCCCCATGTGTCCTCTGATCCCTCCATGCCCTGTGGTGCCCCCATGCCCTGTGGTGCCCCCTGTGCCCTGTGGTGCCCCCTGTGCCCTGTGGTGCCCCCTGCGCCCTGTGGTTGCCCCCCTATGCCCTGTGGTCACCCCCTGTGTCCTCTGGTCCCCCTCTGTGCCCTGTGGTCGCCCCACTGTGTCTTTTGGTCCCCCCCGTGTCCTTTGGTCCCTCCTGTGGTCACCTCCATGTCCTCTGGTCCCCCCCTGTGCCCTGTGGTCGCCCCCAGTGTCCTCTGGTCCCCCCTGTGTCCTGTGGTCCCCCCTGTGCCCTGTGGTTGCCCCACTGTGCCCTGTGTTTGCCCCCCTGTGCCCTCTGGTCCCTCCTGTGGTCGCCCCCCTGTGTCCTCTGTTCCCCCCTGTGGTCACCCCGTGTCCTCTGGTCCCCCCCTGTGCCCTGTTGTCGCCCTCAGTGTCCTCTGGTCCCCCTGTGGTCGCTCACCTGTGTCCTGTGGTCGCCCTCCTGTGTCCTCTGGTTCCCCCACATCTTCATGTTTCCCCGCTGGGCCTGGCTCACCACTGTGTGTTTATCCTGCCTCACACTTATGTCTCCGAGCCCCCCCCCCCCCCCCGCTTATGTCTCCGGGTCCCCCACGCAGTCTGTGCCACCTGCTTACCTCATCCATCTTGCCCATGGCGATTGAAGACATCCAGCTTCCCTGTGCAGCTTCCTCTAGTGCCAGCTTCTAATGACGTGTCATTAGAAACCGGCACTTTAGGAAGCTGCACAGAGGAGACGGATGTGTTCAATCGCCGTGGGCAAGATGGAGGAGGTAAGCAGCTGGCACAGACTGCACGGGGGACTTAGAGACATAAGCGGGGGGGCCTGGAGACATAAGTGGGGGGAGGCAGGATAAACACACAGCAGAAGCCAGGCCCAGGGGGGACACAGGCAGGGAATCCCCGATGGTGGCGGGTCAGCGGATCATATCGGCGGGTGTTCAGAAGTTGGGGATTCCCTGCCTTTGCCATATAAGAAGCAGGGACTTTTTTTCCCCATTTTTTGGGGAGAAAAAGTGCGTCTTATACGGCGAAAATACGGTAATTATTTAAAATACTTTTGATTGTACTTTTTCATCTACTTTGTGATACGTTTTCAATGGCAAAGTGAAGCGCTCAAAAGTAGGCTTATCACGCGAACGACAGTCTGTACACACGCCCGATTTGGCGTGCGGACGACTGAACGACGGGACGTTCAAACGACCCGTCTGCAAAAATCCGACGTGTGTATGGGCCTTATGGGTCAGAATTGTGATCTGGCGCTTGCCGTTGTTTTTAAATGTGCAAGCTCTGGGTCTTATAATGTATAACAACAAGGTATAACCAGAGGGTGTACCAAAGATGAGGCAGTTATACGAATCAGGTCACACACTATGTGGCAGCAACAACATAAATTAATAGGTGATGCATGGACACTTAATACAAAAAATATATAAAATCAGTTTTAATTTATTTTTAAAATTCACTAATTAACATATACAACTCTAAAAACCACCACAAAGAAAATGATGCCACAGGACCCAGGAAGGGAATGTCAGATCCTGGCCACATGCATGTGAGAATAGGCGTACGTACCATATAATTATATATCATAACAGTAATATATAAAGCTGAGAAATGCGCTCAGAGAATGGCTGGCTGCCCCAGAGGATCATTCTGACGTGCTTCTTGGTCAAAGAGCAGCCTCATCAGAGGACTGAGGAACAATAATCACAGAGGCTGCTGATAAATGGGAGAACTACGCTGACCTAGTTGCATTAATGTATTAGATATTTGTGTATCAAAGAAAGTGAGATGAACAAGGATAAAATTTACTGCATACAGGATAATAGACCTTAAACAAGCATAAATATTAGGGATGGTCATTAATGCCCATTTCTGATTCCATGGAAATTTCTATTTCCGCCCATGTCAATTTCCATTTTTAAATTTTTCCAATTTTACGGTTTTCTGGTTTTCATTTTTTCCAGTTTCCAAGGAGTATTTAATGTGTAGAGAATGCAAAATAATAACCAAAAAAATGAAATCTTGTTTAAAAAAAATTACAGCGGTAATCCGATTTTTGCATACAATTTCGCATTCTCTGATTGGTGCAATGCTTCCGAGTTCTGTCATTGGGCTAAAATGACAAAGTTGGGGTGAAATCGAATTTTCCGTTTATTGAATTCTGATTGGAAATGCAGATTTCTGATCAAAAATGTGGCAATTTCAATCCTGTGGCATCTCAATGGGCATCCATAATAAATATCAAATGTCCTTACACATCAATTATCCATAAGGACAACCATGCACTGGTCAGGTTTTTTAAAAACTGCGGTCAAAATAACAACAGAACTGATATATAATAACTGAGCATCAGCTCTTATTATCACTCAAGCTAATCTGCATGTTTGAAGAGATGAGTGTGAGAGATCGCGGAAAAGCCGCCACATGTGCTACTGAGCAGGCGGTTGATTCCGCGTCCAGTGCGGCGGTTTGCACGCGGAAGCGTGTGTTTGGTAGCAGGGCAAAACGCGGAAAAGCCGCCGCATGCAACAACAGTAAGGCGGCTGGTTCCGAGTCCAGCGCGGTGGTTTGCACGCGGCAGCGTGTGTCTGGTGTGGCTGAGTCTGTTAGTGCACATAAACTTAGGAATACACGCGTGCGCGCGCGCTGAGAGCCAGAATTCTTATACTAAGCAGGAAGAGTCAGCTGACCACGCCGATCAGCTGACTCCTGAGCGGGATACTATTGGTTGAGCAATTAGGGGTGGTGCTGGAGAGCACTACTCCATATATAGTTCCTGCTGGTCACTTGCAAGTTGTCTGCTGTTGCGATCACTACGTGGAAGCACTCAGACCTAGTCAGATCCTCAGTGTGTTTGAACCAGGTGGACCTGGGAATACACACTTAGCCAGATTATTTGAATTGTATTCTGTTTATGCTTAGCTAGTTCCAGGGTGTAGAGACCAAGGACCTCACACCCAGCTTAGGGAACTGTATTATCATCTGTGTTATACTTCAGACTAGTTCCAGGGTGTAGAGACCAAGGACCTCACACCCAGTTTAGGGAACTGTATTATCATCTGTGTATTCTTCAGACTAGTTCCAGGGTGCTGAGACCAAGGACCTCGCACCCAGAATAGGCATTGTTTGATATATGTTATGACTTATAGCTTTTCTGACTGCTCCTCTGTCTTCTGATTCGGTACCTCATATATCTGATATTCTGTTGCCAGACCCTGCTTGACTTGGATACCGAATCAGCCTTCTGACTTTGTACTTTGTCAGTGTGTTGCCGACCCGGCGTGCCCGATCTCGAGAGCTATCTCTCCCCTTAAAAGAGATAGTCTCCAGATCAGATAGTGACATCCATCTTAGGTGTCATTCACTCCTAGGTCCTTCCTGTCTCCAGCCTGACTCCTCCCCCCGGAGAGCCTCAGGCTGCTGGAAGGTTCCTGTTCTCCCAGAGAGGTGTCTCTATATTGTATACCACCTGCTCAGCAGGTACATTACTCAAAGTATTACTGTTACGCCAAACACTCACTTATCCTTAGGTGTCCAGAGGTTGGCAATATATCTGATTATCGGTGATACTGCAGATCATCAATAATCAGGTGTATATCTGCATTCTTGGTGATACTGCAGATCACCAATAATCAGATTCTCTCTGCGTGCTGACACCAATCGTTACAATGAGAAACTGAGTGGTGTTACTGTTTCCCTAAAGAAGAGGGAGTGATGATCAGCCCAAAGGAGCCCACTAATGATGCATGTATTTTTGTCCAATCTTGCCACTTAGGAGGGATTACTGGATTACTGTTGAATAGTTAAATAGTTCCCTGTTTGGTTCACTGATCATTCGATATAATAGGTCAAAATTCTCCAGGTTGCCAAATCTGAGCACAGATTTTTTTAAATGTTTTTCCTCAATTGTATTAAAGTCAGTGGCGCAGAATCACCAGATTTGCTAGGTATGTTAAAGAGAACAGTGGGACCAAGGGGGATAAAAAATCAAAAAGACCATGTAGCTTTTGAGAAAATCAATTTGAAAGTTACATTTACATTATTCACCTGGGGTAGGCGGGCATCTGGGAGGTGGGAAAAGTGCACCTTGCCCATAGCATGGAAAGAGGCTTGGGGGGGGGGGGCTTTGCTGACCCTCTCTTCCAGAGCCATTCATATCAGGACTGTGCGGGCTGGTATAGCTCAGGGTTCAGAGCCCCACAAGTCTGGAATCCGAATTTTGGCTACATGGGTGACAAGGGGTTAAAGGGGGGGGGGGCATGCTGTCCATGTTCTTAAAATGCATAAAATGTATAGGAAATTTGGAACCCGGTCAGTATATAAAGTGTACTGTAATAAAACGTCATTCTACCCAGTTTAAAAAAACGTTGTTTTTTTTTACTTTTTAAATTCAATCATTTGTTGTCCTGCCACTACCAAGCTGAACGCGAGGACCCCCCCCCTCCTTTTCCTCCTGTGATTACAAGCTGAGTTTCCCTATGGAATATTGCAATTTTTAGGTTCAGCAAGGCCGGATTTCAAACAGCAACGTACGAGCCGAACTTGACGTTGACCTGAGTTCAACCACAAACCCTACAGGGGACTACCTAAGATGTCAATTTAAAGTATATTCAACACAGTTTACCCTTCCACTACATAGCTTTGGTAAGATTTGACAAAAAAAGATTGTATCATTAGTGGGCTTAAGTACTAGTAATATTGTGCTAGTCATAGATAGTAAATGAAATGTCAGCTTAAAAATGTAAACATAAAAAATTTAAATAAAATTTAGAAAACTTGCGGGGGGGGGAGGGGGGGAAGGGGGTTGGGTTGTCAGGCAATCTGTTCTTCAAATAGTTGAAAAATCACGGTCTTCCATTTACATGAGCGCAATAAACATCAAAGAGGAGACGTTAATTAAGCATGAAGATGGGGCACTAGTACAAAAGAGTAGAACTATGAAGCTATTTGCAAGTGTCTCCATATGATATCTGAAAAGCGCTCCATTTGTTCATAGCAGTCTGTTCTTTTATCTGTTATCTGTCATCTGTCAGGAAGTCGCTTTTCATGCTACATTAAAGATGATGAATCCGTTAAGATCACAGAGTCACACAGAACCCTGTCTGTATGTATATCACTCTGTAATGTATATATTTTCTGTATTAGTTTATACTCCCAATCTTCCTTCTCCTTCTACATTCAATTTTTGTTTCAGAATTGAGGTTCTCAGTTCTGCAATGCTGCGGGCTTCTTTTTAGAAAAAAAAAGTTTTTTTTCATAATTATAAAGCATTTACTGTATCAATAAAGACAAAAGAAATACCGAGAGCCCAATATGGTGTAGTATGCAAAACAATGGGTTGGAAATGAAAAGTATATAATGTATATACTCACAAACGTGGGTTCCGCCTAGGCAACCACTGTATAGGCAGGTAAGGAGATTAGACCTGTCCTCACTCAGGATTAAAAGTCACTCTCTGTAGATAAAGGAAAAATGGGGATCAACCCCTCCACCATGGGTGGATATTGATAATGTAAGAGTGAACAGAGGCGCCAGCAGGATAAAAGGTTCTAAAAGGCTTAAAATCCCTCAGGAGGTGGTGGTGGACTCGCCTCCCTGAATCAGACAAAATGCCATTAGTTTTATGACAACAGGTTTATTAGTATACTCCAAAACAAACATATACTGTATCAGCGCTGCACTAGCTGTTTTCTGTCATAATGTATTGTATTATGTTAATAAAAAATACCTTCACTTTTTGGTCTGCAGCCAGCTATGCCTTTCTAAGCATGCAGATTATCTTGTCAGATTTGACAAAAATTTCAGAAACACCTGCTCCTAATGCATGGTCATTCCAGGGTCTGTTGCTAAAATTATTAGAGGCAGAGGATCAGCAAGATAGCCAGGCAACTGGTATTGCTCAAAAGGAAATAAATATGGCAACCTCCATATTCCTCTCGCTTCCTGGTCTCTTTAAGTGAATCAGTCAGATTTGCAGCAAATCTGACTTCCTAAAAGGTACCAGATCTTTTCTATTCAATAGTCATTGTGTGACTGCAGTCATCTTTAAGTACCATTTATTTTCAATAAATTCAGGCTTTCCCTGAATTTGCTAAACTAGGATGTATATTGGATACTGAGGTGCTATTCTGGAATGTTTGAATAAAGTATTAAGCTTAAATCTATAACAAATTGAAGGGTACCTTCCATCTCTTTTCCGTACAAGTGAGAACAAAATGACCTATTTGTTGCTAAAAATTCAAAAGCTTTATTAGTGTTTGTGTGGAAAAGACAGAATGTAATGCTGTAACAATATTTAAAACAAAAAATCTTAACCATTTTTAATTATTATATATAGAACATTTATAAATGTCTTGGGTGTCAATGTCTTGAGTGTCAAATCTACCATGGCATCACAATACCCTACTAGGTTATTCAATCTCTAAAAGGGGTATCAGGTCAGAGGTCACAGAGAGGATAAGAGTATTACAATGATACACAAAGTTCATTACATATAATTATAAAGGATCAGCTGTTGTCTTAAAAACTCACCTCAATGCATTTTGCAAGAAGTTTTGAATTGGGATAATACCCTTTATTTGCTACTTAAAAGGAAAAAGAATAAGCTTTTGGCTAATTTGCCTTCTTCGGGCTCAATTCCTATATGCTGACAAGATTGTTTTGCACACATAAATAAATGTCATTAACCCTTCATTTTTCCTGCTACTTAGAAGCGTGCCTTCCCCAGCAGGATATGTGGTGGCAGGTTAGGGGTGACAGCAGGAGGCTCTCATACATGCCTGTCCAGATGGCTGGATAGGCTTCTTTTATCTCCACCGCGACAGCCACGTACTCTTGGCAGGTCTTCGCGGTTCAAGTATATAATATGTTGTGATCCAGGAGACTTTGTATGCATTACAGTGCCACCTGGGGGTGAAAGAGGGGTGATGGATGAGTCTCTTCCATTTCTTCCATCACCCCCCTTTTCACCACCGGGTGGTGCTGTAACCTAGTCTGCCTTGGCTAGGATATGTTGACAGAGGCTGTCACAAGCGGCTTCAAACATTTTTTTTTTAGCCTACTGAGGGTAGATCTTAAGGTTGCCGCACACCATACAATTTTTTAAATATCTGTTCAATTTAAGAATTGCAATCAATTTTTCTGACTGATTGTAACATTTCAAAAATATGACCAATGTACCACACACCTATGTTCAATTTTCCCCCCAATTATGATAAAAATGATTGGAAACTCTAACAAAATTGCTAGGGTGTGTATATTAATAAATTGACAATCCAACACACACCATACAATCTTTAGAAAGATTGAAGAAAAATATCTGGCAGTCCGGATCGATTAAAATCGAAGAAAACGGGAAATCCGATCGGATTTTTCAGTCGAATGAAAAAAAAGCTTTCAATTTTTTGGGGAGATACGATCGTTTTCATCGAATTACTGTAAAATCTGATCATTTTATTGTATCGTGTGTGGCCACCTTAAGTCTATGCAAGTAATTGGGAAATTAATGGGCAGTGAAAATTGCTCTGGTCCTGAAGTAGTTAAGCTGCTATTGGGTTCATTGCAACAGAACATCCAAATAGGCTTGAAAGGAAGTTAGCTAATTTATGACAATGTATTTTAGGATACAAGAGATCACTTCATCAGGGTTATACTTGTTTTGTAAACAAGCAAATACAGACATATCTAAAACAAAACCATGAATGTTATATATTCATCATCAATATAAAAACATCACTATATAAAAAACTATAAAGAGCAATTTAACAAGTGTGTGAAAAAAAACATCTGTGTAAATAAAGCCTAGTGTCATTCACAAGACAAGTGCTGAATGAGACAAAAAAAACTGCAGCAATGAAAGTAGATAAACTGTAGCCAGCTAATAAATAAACCTCATTGGAGAAAGCAGCATAAAAATGACCCAGGTGCATATAGCAGTGAAGTGATGTATTCAGGTCTTCTGTGTCAGGGGAGTGACAGTACTGTACATACATCAGGGTTCTAATGCTGCTTTGTCTGCCGCAGATGATCTGAATTATAATATTAGAACTGCTGCATTAGAATAGCTCTGTCACTGAATAATAATGGTTCTTACACTGAATGGTCTGGCTTCTGCTGAATTATAATAGAGCTGCCACAGCTGAATTATAATGATATTACTAGGCTGAATTATAATAGTGTCCTAGCGATCAATCCATAGGGTAGTAGTGCTGTTGTTTATAAATTATAATTGAGTTTTTGCTGCTGCTGAATTATAATCGTTCTGATGCTGCTGCTGCTGAAAAAATATAATTGTTCTGCTGCTGGATTATAATGGAATTGAATTGTAATGGTAATGATGCTGCCGATAAATTACAGTGGTGATGCTGAATTAATGGGGCTGCTGGATAGTATATAAATGCTGCTATATGAAATACTATAAGCCTAATATAAGTTCTGCATAAACTGTCAGAAGGTATTCTAAGGGACATTATACAAAAGTATGTATGGCAGAATAGTCTCAATTCACATAATCAGCATGGCTTTACTAAAGACAGGTCAGTTTTTACAAAGTCGTGAATGCAAATCCAGACATTGGGAAAGCAGTAGTAAATGGATCCTCCTGAAAAGCAAAACAGGAATCCCGCAAGGGTCAGGACTAAGGCCCATCCTTTTCAATGGCAAATTCTATACTTGCAATTAAAGGGGATTTGCATGCTTTGCTTATTTCAAAGATCATCCACAGCGATGATTGCTAGGGGTGGGAAGATGTTAATATGATACAGTCGGGGAGATGGTTTCTGACCTTGTGGCTTTTCTTTCCTTCGGAATGAGGTGCAGTGAGGCTCAAGAGATTGATAAATGCATGTCTCTTTTGCAACATATCATTATGATTGATTATAATTGATTCAATATAGATAGATATTATAATAAACTCCCTTTTTGCTGCATCCTCCTGTGTCCGTGTGTAGTGTTGGGCGAACACCTAGATGTTCGGGTTCGGGCCGAACAGGCCGAACATGGCCGCGATGTTCGGGTGTTCGAGCCGAACTCCGAACATAATGGAAGTCAATGGGGACCCGAACTTTTGTGCTTTGTAAAGCCTCCTTACATGCTACATACCCCAAATTTACAGGGTATGTGCACCTTGGGAGTGGGTACAAGAGGGAAAAAAATTAGCAAAAAGAGCTTATAGTTTTTGAGAAAATCGATTTTAAAGTTTCAAAGGGAAAACTGTCTTTTAAATGCGGGAAATGTCTGTTTTCTTTGCACAGGTAACATGCTTTTTGTCGGCATGCAGTCATAAATGTAATACATATAAGAGGTTCCAGGAAAAGGGACCGGTAACGCTAACCCAGCAGCAGCACACGTGATGGAACAGGAGGAGGGTGGCGCAGGAGGAGAAGGCCACGCTTTGAGACACAACAACCCAGGCCTTGCATGAGGACAAGAAGCGTGCGGATAGCAATTTGCATTTTGTCACCATGCAGTCATAAATTTAATACAGATGAGAGGTTCAATAAACAGGGACCGGAAACGCTAACCCATCACAGATGTTCATTGTTCATGTTACTTGGTTGGGGTCCGGGAGTGTTGCGTAGTCGTTTCCAATCCAGGATTGATTCATTTTAATTTGAGTCAGACGGTCTGCATTTTCTGTGGAGAGGCGGATACGCCGATCTGTGATGATGCCTCCGGCAGCACTAAAACAGCGTTCCGAAATAACGCTGGCTGCCGGGCAAGCCAGCACCTCTATTGCGTACATTGCTAGTTTGTGCCAGGTGTCTAGCTTCGATACCCAATAGTTGAAGGGTGCAGATGGATTGTTCAACACAGCTATGCCATCTGACATGTAGTCCTTGACCATCTTCTCCAGGCGATCGGTGTTGGAGGTGGATCTGCACGCTTGCTGTTCTGTGTGCTGCTGCATGGGTGTCAGAAAATTTTCCCACTCCAAGGACACTGCCGATACCATTCCCTTTTGGGCACTAGCTGCGGCTTGTGTTGTTTGCTGCCCTCCTGGTCGTCCTGGGTTTGCGGAAGTCAGTCTGTCAGCGTACAACTGACTAGAGGAGGGGGAGGATGTCAATCTCCTCTTTAAAGTCTCCACAAGGGCCTGCTGGTATTCTTCCATTTTGACCTGTCGGACTCTTTCTTCAAGCAGTTTTGGAACATTGTGTTTGTACCGTGGATCCAGAAGGGTATAAACCCAGTAATTGGTGTTGTCCAGAATGCGCACAATGCCTGGGTTGCGTTCAATGCAGTCCTAGGCCGAAGAGGTCATAGCCTAGGGTCACAAAAACCTGTTTATTTGGGCTATTTCAATGGTAGTGATGGTGACGTACATAAATCTCAGCCATGGCCGTTAGCAACGTCTGAATTTCACGAAATGTCTCATGCAGGTAGAAGACATATTGTTAGACTTGGATTCCAAAGATGGGGTCCCTACATCTCTGCAAACCAGAGTTACAGGGGTCCAAAATTGGTAAAATCCCCCATAGACTTTCATTGCCTCCCTATTTCACTTTCCAAAATCTCACATCTTTTCAAAGGGCAATGGCTCAGCAGTACCAAATTTTCTAGCATTGTAGGGACCCTTAGGGGGAACATGACTGGTGAGTTTCGGGCCCCTAGACCAAAGAGGTCATAGCCTAGGGTCACAAAAACCTGTTTATTTGGGCTATTTCAATGGTAGTGATAGTGACGTACATAAATCTCAGCTATGGCCGTTAGCAACGTCTGAATTTCACGAAATGTCTCATGCAGGTAGAAGACATATTGTTAGACTTGGATTCCAAAGATGGGGTCCCTACATCTCTGCAAACCAGAGTTACAGGGGTCCAAAATTTGTAAAATCCCCCATAGGCTTTCATTGGGCCTACTATTTACCGTTCCAAAATCTCACACCATTTCAAAGGGCAATGGCTCAGCAGTGGCAAAACTCACCAGTCATGATCCCCCTAAGGGTCCCTACAATGCTAGAAAATTTGGTACTGCTGAGCCATTGCCCTTTGAAAAGATGTGAGATTTTGGAAAGTGAAATAGGGAGGCAATGAAAGCCTATGGGGGATTTTACCAATTTTGGACCCCTGTAACTCTAGTTTGCAGAGATGTAGGGACCCCATCTTTGGAATCCAAGTCTAACAATATGTCTTCTACCTGCATGAGACATTTCGTGAAATTCAGACGTTGCTAACGGCCATAGCTGAGATTTATGTACGTCACCATCACTACCATTGAAATAGCCAAAATAAACAGGTTTTTGTGACCCTAGGCTATGACCTCTTTGGCCTAGGGGCCCGAAACTCACCAGTCATGTTCCCCCTAAGGGTCCCTACAATGCTAGAAAATTTGGTACTGCTGAGCCATTGCCCTTTGAAAAGATGTGAGATTTTGGAAAGTGAAATAGGGAGGCAATGAAAGTCTATGGGGGATTTTA
The DNA here is from genome assembly GCF_040937935.1 of Hyperolius riggenbachi. Taxonomy (NCBI): domain Eukaryota; kingdom Metazoa; phylum Chordata; class Amphibia; order Anura; family Hyperoliidae; genus Hyperolius; species Hyperolius riggenbachi. Next base: position 338,301,553 of record NC_090650.1, read on the forward strand.
CCAATTTTGGACCCCTGTAACTCTGGTTTGCAGAGATGTAGGGACCCCATCTTTGGAATCCAAGTCTAACAATATGTCTTCTACCTGCATGAGACATTTCGTGAAATTCAGAAGTTGCTAACGGCCATAGCTGAGATTTATGTACGTCACCATCACTACCATTGAAATAGCCCAAATAAACAGGTTTTTGTGACCCTAGGCTATGACCTCTTTGGCCTAGGGGCCCAAAACTCACCAGTCATGTTCCCCCTAAGGGTCCCTACAATGCTAGAAAATTTGGTACTGCTGAGCCATTGCCCTTTGAAAAGATGTGAGATTTTGGAAAGTGAAATAGGGAGGCAATGAAAGTCTATGGGGGATTTTACCAATTTTGGACCCCTGTAACTCTGGTTTGCAGAGATGTAGGGACCCCATCTTTGGAATCCAAGTCTAACAATATGTCTTCTACCTGCATGAGACATTTCGTGAAATTCAGACGTTGCTAACGGCCATGGCTGAGATTTATGTACGTCACCATCACTACCATTGAAATAGCCCAAATAAACAGGTTTTTGTGACCCTAGGCTATGACCTCTTCGGCCTAGGACTGCATTGAACGCGACCCACGCATTGTGCGCATTCTGGACAACACCAATTACTGGGTTTATACCCTTCTGGATCCACGGTACAAACACAATGTTCCAAAACTGCTTGAAGAAAGAGTCCGACAGGTCAAAATGGAAGAATACCAGCAGGCCCTTGTGGAGACTTTAAAGAGGAGATTGACATCCTCCCCCTCCTCTAGCCAGTTGTTCGCCGACAGACTGACTTCCGCAAACCCAGGACGACCAGAAGGGCAGCAAACAACACAAGCCGCAGCTAGTGCCCAAAAGGGAATGGTATCGGCAGTGTCCTTGGAGTGGGAAAATTTTCTGACACCCATGCAGCAGCACACAGAACAGCAAGCGTGCAGATCCACCTCCAACACCGATCGCCTGGAGAAGATGGTCAAGGACTACATGTCAGATGGCATAGCTGTGTTGAACAATCCATCTGCACCCTTCAACTATTGGGTATCGAAGCTAGACACCTGGCAGAAACTGGCAATGTACGCAATAGAGGTGCTGGCTTGCCCGGCAGCCAGCGTTATGTCGGAACGCTGTTTCAGTGCTGCCGGAGGCATTGTCACAGATCGGCGTATCCGCCTCTCCACAGAAAATGCAGACCGTCTGACTCAAATTAAAATGAATCAATCCTGGATTGGAAACGACTACGCAACACTCCCGGACCCCAACCAAGTAACATGAACAATGAACATCTGTGATGGGTTAGCGTTTCCGGTCCCTGTTTATTGAACCTCTCATCTGTATTAAATTTATGACTGCATGGTGACAAAACGCAAATTGCTATCCGCACGCTTCTTGTCCTCATGCAAGGCCTGGGTTGTTGTGTCTCAAAGCGTGGCCTTCTCCTCCTGCGCCACCCTCCTCCTGTTCCATCACGTGTGCTGCTGCTGGGTTAGCGTTACCGGTCCCTTTTCCTGGAACCTCTTATATGTATTACATTTATGACTGCATGCCGACAAAAAGCATGTTACCTGTGCAAAGAAAACAGACATTTCCCGCATTTAAAAGACAGTTTTCCCTTTGAAACTTTAAAATCGATTTTCTCAAAAACTATAAGCTCTTTTTGATAATTTTTTTTTCCTCTTGTACCCACTCCCAAGGTGCATATACCCTGTAAATTTGGGGTATGTAGCATATAAGGAGGCTTTGCAAAGCACGAAAGTTCGGGTCCCCATTGACTTCCATTATGTTCGGAGTTCGGCTCGAACACCCGAACATCGCGGCCATGTTCGACCCGAACCCGAACATCTAGATGTTCGCCCAACACTACACATGACCCGTTCGGCCAATCACAGCGCTAGCCGAACGTTCGGGTAACGTTCGGCCATGCGCTCTTAGTTCGGCCATATGGCCGAACAGTTTGGCCGAACACCAGCAGGTGTTCGGCCGAACCCGAACATCACCCGAACAGGGTGATGTTCTGCAGAACCCGAACAGTGGTTAACACTGTTCGCCCAACACTATCCGTGTGTTGTACCTGGCGTGTATGAGCAGTACAAGGATGGACTTCAGAGAGCAGAGGAGGATGAGCAAAGGGCAATTGGAGTGTGGGCTTGTGTCTACTAGTGTATATATATATATATATATATATTGCATGTCTTTATCATTTTATTATACTCAACATTTAAGAACAGTGTGTTTTTATATATTAAAAAAGTCCGTTTAAACGTGTCTAAAAAAGCCTTTTAGCTTAAATGCTAATGTCACAGGTGATGCTTGGATATTGCCAGCATTTTTTTATGTGTTACAACTGACAAACATTTAGAAAACATTCGATTGACAGACACATATGCCTTTTCTAGTCAAAAGTTACATTAGAATTATTACGCTGACTTTGCTATTTTCTTTCTACAGGAACTGGAATTCTCCAATCTTTTTGCAGTCCTACATTGCATTCATTCATTTCTAGCTGCTAAAGTCGCTTGTTTGGACCCTCTGTTTGTTGAAAGTCAGGGAGCTGCCTCTGCCTCCATAGCAATGTCCAGTGTCACAGCGGGTGTTTGTAAAATGAAGTTCTCAACTTGAAACGTCCGAAAGGAATGCACTGACCTACTGAGAGTACTCAAACTGTGAATTGATATTTATTGAAAGCAGACAGCCTGCAATGGCGGATCTGGGACTCAAGCTCAGGAGACTCAGAACGGATGTATTTTTATACGCTCATAGTCTTATGGATTGGTTTCTCATTGTACAGCCTTGAACATATTACTTCCCAGAATAGCTGGAAAAGCAGAGGTCTGTGTTCACTGCAGCAACCCAGGAAGTCAAGGACATATTTTTTTAATTATTATTTTTCTGTGTTTTAATGTTCGTGTACAAGAATAAAAAATAAAAAAACAACCATAAAAATGGCCACATGAATATAGCACTTATTTTCTAGGGTTGGATACAGAAAGTGCCGAAGAGATCCTGATTATTTTTGTGCACAGAATATATGTTGCTAAAATGTCAAATGTGAATTGCATTTTATATATTAAACTGAAGTACCACAGTGACAAATTTTAGGAAATGTACTTTAATGTCCTGTCCTGTATAATGATATAAAACAGATGATACAATGCTCTGTTCCAGCAACAAGAGGCATTTTATAGAACAGCTTTCTTTTTACGAGTCTTGATTTTAAGGTAAGAGGTCATTGTCACCAACTACCACATCTGCTAACGCGGGGCTATTAATCCTTACATTCTACATTGTTTTTCTCCATTACTTTCTTTTTTATGTTTTTATCATTTATTGCTGCTTTAGATATAAATGCCAAACAGATATCTGGTCAAGAGAAAAATAGCCAGCAGTATATGGAACAATCAAATGTGAAAATTCTTCTGAAAGAACTATTTGCTAATTTGTCTTTGCTGGTTTTTGTTTACTTGCCATTTCTTAGAACAACCTAGGAACCGAGAGTAAAGCTGACTGTACTCCATACAACCTGATTTGCCCAGTTTTAGCCATTCTCAACACATCTATAAAATTACATTTAAAGGACAACTGTAGTGAGAAGAATATGGAGGCTGCCATATTTATTTCCTTTTTAAGCAATACAAGTTGCCTGGCAGCCCAGCTAATCTATTTGGCTAAAGTAGTGTCTGAATACCACCAGCAACAAGCATGCAGCTAATCTTGTCAGATCTGACAATAATGTCAGAAATGCCTGATCTGCTGCATGCTTGTTCTGGGTCTATGGTTGAAACTATTAAAGGCAGAGAATCAGCAAGATAGCCAGGCAACTGGTATTGCTTAAAAGGAAATAAATATGACAGCCTCTATATCTCTCATTACAGTTTTACTTTAAACTGTTGGTACTCATACCACAGAGATGTAGGTATGATTGTACTGTACAAAAATTATATATTCAGACTGTATATTGTATGGCCAGTTTTAAAGCTGAATGATCCTTGAAGACTGGCACTGCTTTACTGAAAACATTGAATTTAAATAATATATATTTAAAGAAATAAAGGTCTGTTTATTTTGATTAGAAAAGGTTAATTTTTTATGTGAATGGGTGATGGAAGGTAACGATGTGCAGTCAATGGCTTCATTAGCTTGGTACTGTAATGGGCAGTGGTAGCAAAAATGCGATTGACATGATATTGGATATCTATTGAGAACTCATGTAATATTGAATAGTGCAAGATGGCAGTAAGGTAACCAATAATATTGGTTAGATATTAATCATTTATCTCATCTAGCAATGTATATCTAGCTTTACAACTGCCTCACCTTTTGCTGGCAAGAAATGCTGTCTCTCCGCTTCTAAATGTGCGTAACAGCAACAAATAACAGAGCAATGCGGGCAAAACAAATTTACATGGCATAGGGCACCACTGTTTGAAAATGTTATGTGCACACAGCAGGCCAGAGACTGAATCTGTTATCAGAATGGGATCTAGCTCCTGAGAATTCTATAGCTGTCTTCACAACAGGAATAACTGTTCAAGATAAACCCCAGAAAACATGTAAAAACATTATGCATTTGTACAGATAAAAGAAGATAGTACCTTATCAGATGTGTAAGCCCTTGCATTTCCCTGCAGAAGTGGCTGAAAAAAAATAAACATAGCCAGTTAGCCACACTTTTTTTTTTGGGGGGGGGGGGGGGGGCTAATGACAATGGGAGCTAGTTACAATGATTCCGTTCCATTTGTTTTCTCTGAATGGCCCGCAAAACTGCAAACTACAGTTGCCACTAATCACTTGTGTACTTGCTTATTTTCTGTCTCCCTAAGGGCTCATACACACATTGAATTTAGATTGGCCGATTTTACTACTTCCATGTAATATGAGAGCTTACCTACATAATCTGTTCATAGTATTCATCTCCAGGCCTTCATGCTACATGAGGGTGGTACAATTGACCAAACGTTGGCCAGCTGGACACATGCTAGATTATAAGCCAAACTGGCCCAAAATGATCGTCTCGGCTGAGGTTTACCTAGTGTATGTTAGCTTAGTGCAAATGTGTGATGGAGAGGGGTAGTAAAATGTAAATACTTACCTTAGTAGTTGGAAGCCTCTGGTTGATCCAAAGGCTTCCCAGATCCTTTTCAAGCCCTCTGTTCTTGCACAGGACCCTCTTCTTGTGGCCATGCTTCCAGGTGTGTATGAGTGCCTTTGGACAGAGCATGTGCAAATAATGTCTTGGCATGAACAGTAGGATAAAGCCATCCTACTGGCCATGCACAGACTTTACTCATACATGCCAAGCCTGAATGCACTCCTACACAGCTGGAACACGGACACAAGATGCCTATTCAAAAAGCTCCTGTCAAATAGCTCTAGAGGGGCTGGAATGGTGGGCGGTAAGAAGATCCAGGAAGCCTCTGCACTAGCGGGGACTGCGGATAGCGGGACGCCACACGGCAGATACCTTTTCGCCTACAAGGGCCTTAGGAGCACCGGTCTGATATGCTTATCTCTACTTTGGAGCTTGTGAGTTTTAAATTGGCGCAAGAAGCGCGGTTATGTATCAAATGTTTGAACATAATGCGCAATGAGTTTTTATTTGTATTTTAGTGCTTTTTTATGAAGAAATTAAATATCTTATCTCTACAAACGGGTATGCCTTACTGATGTGCTGGGGTGAGGCATAAAACTCAAAATGAGAGAGCCACCTGAAAAACGAGGTGGCAGGAATCTGGTGAGCCTCTCAGATTACGGGTGGTGGTAACACGAGTGGACACACTGGTTGCTCACACTGCACGGGTTTGAAGTGTGGACTTGTGAAATCAGTATTACGCTATGTACAGTGTGCTTGTCTTTTTATAGGTTGTCTTTCTGGAACGAGAGCGCAGTGGACTTATTCTGATTGATATTTTCACCATTGGACAACCCCACAGCGAACCCGCTGGACTTAGGACTGAGTGGTTGATGCATTTAGATAATTTAAGTGGCGCTGCTTATTGATATACATATACTTTATTGCAATGCTCTTTAGAGATATTTTATTTCAATTAAAAAAATAAATATATCATTAGGCCACAAAAAGAAGCATAACGTTTTAAGGGCTTACATAAAAGTTTACGAATTACTATGGTTATTTTTATTATAGGTTTTAAAAAGAATATGTCACAGGTTGGTTTAGTTATTTTCTTATCCCTAAATGTAACTGCAACATTATGAAGCAGTTAATACGTCGACATGCTTTTGTTCTTCACTTTATGGATGCTGATAATTCTTTTTAAAAGTCAAAATGTTGTACATTTTATCATTCATCTAATAATTCTCAGGCTTCCATTATTGCACTATATGACATATCACATTAATCATGGTGTAGATAGATAACTTCTTTTGGAAGCTGAAAAGGGATCGCTGTGTATCATCTTTTTTATTATGTTGTGTTTTTCATTATTTTATGTTCATCTGTGTGCAGCTATTGTATAGTAAGGAATCAGATTATACTAACATACTTCCTTTCTTCGTAATAACCTCCAAAATTAATAAGACACATACAATGGTGCTTATGTGTGCAAAGTAAGATCCAACTACTGCTATTCCTTGCATTTGAAGATGTGCATGTAATTGTGCAAGTGTATGTTAACTGAGCATACATGCCCATTATTATGGAGAGGGAAGTGGGGAGAGTAAAGGTTCATACACATGTGCAACTTAACCTCCCTGGCGGTACGCAGTTTTAGAGGCTGCGTCCGTGGGAGGATTTTTTAAAATAATGCCTAAGCTAGCACTTCGGTAGCTAATTAAGCCCCCCAAGCCCCCTGGCACCTAACTAAACCCCCCAATCGCCGCCGGCAATATTTACCCCTCCACGATCCCGTGAGAGCTGCAGCTTCACAATCCAGCTTCACTCGTCGCTATGGCGACAATCAGACATGACGTCATGCGCAGTCCCGATCCTCCCCATAGCGAAGCCTGGAGCTGATTGGGAGGCTGCGCCATTGCGGGATCCCTGGGGAGTACGTATTACGGCGGTGATCGGGGGCGATCGGTGGGGACCGGAGAAACTTAGGGGACATAATTAGCTAGCAAAGTGCTAGCTGAAGAATATAGTGCAACTTTTATTTTAAAAAATCCTCCCGGGGCCATGTGATACCCTGCGGCAGCTAGCCTGACCCTAGGCCAGGCTTACCGCCAGAGAGGTTAATGTACGACCAACAGCCCAACATGATGAACCACATGACTTGTTTGGATGACCAGTACGTACACATGCGCTGACCAACTAAATAATTAACTCGTTAAAATACTACACTTGCACCATATCCGCATTCAAAAAAGCAAAGGTCATCCAAACGACTTGTACACACATGGCCAACCTGTACGATAGTCGGTCAGTTGATCCGCTGGTTGAATCGGGCAAACCGCCTCTTAACAGTCATTCATCTAGTCGATTGTCACGTGGACACCCACCCAACCGATCATCCAACAGACAAATTTGGATGATAGTTGGGCGGAAATGTTGCACGTGTGTATGACCCTATAGAGAGGGATTCCCATAATGAATTAAAAAAATGTAATCAAACTTTGCTTTAACTTAAATTAAACTGCTTTGTAGTTTTCCCCCCAAAAGATGTTGCTAACTTGTTCAGTGGGTTTGTTAATATGGGTTTATTATTTCCACATTTGTAGATTGAGATGTATAAACAATTTCTCTTATGTCTGCATGGCCAACTACTGTGCTATTTTGCAGCTATCGCATAGATGTATAGAAGACCAGTTCTACAGAATTATATTTTGTATGACCCTTTTGAATGCTTAAGCTCTGCCCCTCTACATAGACAGACTTTCACTGTTGCCTGTGGCCAAGAGGGGCCCTGTTTAATTGTCCTGAATCTGATTGGGTGTTTCAAATGAAGATAGGCAGAGGTGAAAATGGAGCTTTTGTAATTCAGGGATATGGCTGATCACAAAGTCATAAAAGAATATGGCTTTAAAAGAGAACTCCGCCAGTTGCCATATGCTGGGATGGGTTTAGGTTTGTGCAAGAGTGTTTTAAATTCTTACCACATCATAGGTCTTTATAGACTGTTGAAATCTGAAATTCCCTAGTAGCAACCTCATGAGTAGGGATGCTCGTTCGGATTCAGCAGAATTGAGATTTCCAAAATCGAAAATCTACAGAAATCGGAAGCATTGGACAAAACATTTTTCAACAAATGGTAATTTTAGACCAATCACAAGACTGATTTTCTTTTATTTTTCGATTTCTGGTTTTCCATTTTTTTTCATTTTTTGCAATATATGATACAAAAAAAAAAAATGACTAATAAAATACTCCTAGAAAATCAGAAATCGAAAATTACCATTGGCCTCCACGGAATTGGAAATGTGCATTTCCGACCATCCCTGCTCACGCGTATGCCTGGTGCACTCCCTCTGCTACGTGTCGCAGTTTCTATCCATTACATGAGATGCATCTACAGGATCTTAAAGGGGAACTTCAGCCTAAACAAACATACTGTCATCAAGTTACATTAGTTATGTTAATTAGAATAGATAGGTAATATAATCTCTTACCCACCCTGTTTTAAAAGAACAGGCAAATGTTTGTGATTCATGGGGGCTGCCATCTTTGTCATGGGGGCAGCCATCTTTTTGGTTGAAAGGAGGTGACAAGGAGCAGGAGACACAGGTCCAACTATCCTGTGTCCTGATTACCCCTCCCAGCTGAACACGCTAGGCTTCAAATGTCAAATTCAAAACGTAAAAAAAAAATTGCACCAAAACAGCAGAATGAGAACAACAAAATCAGAAATCCTATCATGCTTTGCACACCATCAGGGGAAAAAAGCCCGGGCAGTTTTCTTCTGTGCAGCTGAAAATAAGGCTTGTATAAGAGAAACAAAGTTCTGATGCTGTGAAACTGTTAAAGAAACACAAAGCCTTTTCAGTGCTGCTGAGTCGATTTTTAGTCCGGAGGTTCACTTTAATAAGGAAATTGGGCACACACTTGTATTATCAGCACTGAATAATTTCAAACTTAAAGAGCCCATGAAGGTCTATGGTTAGGTGAGTATGTAGCATGCTTCTGCACACACCTCCACCCAACTCAGCATATCGCCATGAATGGAGTTGTGCTTTAAATCAGGCATGGATGTGGTGTGGATACACCTATTTTTTTTCTTAAAGCCTTTGTTCACTCACCCTTATTTGTCATTATTAGTAAACCTGAACAGGTGACTGTTATTGCCCTCACAATTTTAATATTTGATGTAGCAGTTCCTGAGAAATTGCCTTTGATCAGTCACTGGAGTAAACCTTTGTACAATGTACAGAGTTGGGAATTTCATCCTCTGCACAGAGCCATTATCTGACCCTACCAACCCACTCCTTTTGCTACCTCTTGTGATTGTAACATCGGGAGGAGTTTGGACAGATCATAGACTGCTGTATACTTGAGCTTAGCAGTTTCTGACATTAGCACAGGAAGTCAACATTGCAAACCCAGTCAGGTGGGTCATGCAAATATTGCACATATAGTTTATGTGCAATGCAGAAAACGTTATACATTGGCGTGATCTATTACAAATTATATGCATTGTAAAAAAAAAACCTGACCCTGAACTAGAGCTTTAAGGCTACTTTCACGTATGATGCGGTGCGAATGTCCTGCGGCAGGGGTGGCCGCTGATGGACTACAGCATCGCACCATTTTTCCTTGCACATTACCCCATGGCAGAGTGCACTGACAGGGTAATATACATTGTTCCACCCCCCAAATAGTGACATGCTTTCTGCTGGACAGGAAGTACATCACTGTTTTTCAGCTGATCAGCGCTTGTGCACCGCACCGCCACTGCACCAATCTTAATAGATTGCCTCCAATTCAAATGCCTGCCACATGGTACCGCTCGTACGTCACAGCAATGCACTGCAGAGTCTGTCTCCCCTCTATGTTGTCAGAACCACTACCGCCACATCACATCGCACCGCGGGTAGTGTTGCCAGTCTCACAAAGCCATCAACCCACTGCGACGGGGGAGTGGCTAACGAGTGACAACGGAGAGTGACTCAACTTGCTAGCATTAGAAGGGCCTAAAGATTTCTCAGTCATAATCTTATTAATGATCATTTACACATGTTATGCTCTGAATGTAATTTTCTAAAGCAGCGTCCTGTTCTATTTATGAAAGTTATGTTTAATGCACAATGTATTCAACAATAATTCATTTTTTATTCTTCTACTATCTCTGCCATCATAAACGAATGTTTTACCAAAAGTCTATTCCACTACTGTGCATTAAGCCTGATAATGATATTACATAATAAATAGATCCTAAATTTAGTTTCTTGTCACTGAGCCATCATGCCCTGCCTGCCTTCCCTCAGTTCCGTCTAGCATGAGGGAAGAGAAAAAAAACCCACAATGAATGAGAGATACACAAGGGACGTCAATCCTCTGTACTGGAACATGCAGTGCTGTTCTCTAAATATTCTCTGTTTTCAGATTTATGATATTCCCACATGTACAGCTCATCTACCCACGCAGAAGGGGTGACTTATCAAAAGTCTAACAGCAGCAACTGAATCACAAAGTTGAGCTGCTGCCCATAGAGACTAGATTCTTTATTTCATCAGAGAATGACGGAGGAGACATGCCTGACTGATATGGGAAACAACTAAATTTTGCTGCAGTTTTCTTTGTACAAATATTTGTAAAACACACTATGTAAAACTACAGCTGGATGTTGTGCTGTGGCCTGAGTATTTCTTTTTTTCAACATTAATCTATCACAATATGGTAAACTAAGTGCAGATTACTGGATTTATGGCACCCAAGGCACTATCTGAACGGATCTTGTATGTTCCCCCCATGTCTACAAGGGTTCCTCTGGGCATCCCCACATCCCAAAAACATCCAGATAAGTTAATTGACTTCCCCCTTATTTGGCTCTAGACTACGATACACACATGACTAGGGTAGGGATTAGATTGTGATGCCCTCTGAGGGACAGTTAGTGACAAGACAATATGCTCCGTAAGGGCTGTGGAGGATGTTGGCACAATATAAATATGAAATAACAATACAGACATGTTGCTTGGCCAGAGTTGAACAGTGTGTGCTGGAAATGAGGAGGGGTGGATAGATGATGATGATGATGATGATCGTGGGGGGGGGGGGGGGGGCACACAAGCTAGTGGTTTTCAGTGTATGGGTAAGTACAACTGCTCATTTGTTGCTTATTGATGGGCAGCTGTACACACAATAGATTCTTTAACGTAATTGCCACTGCACCAATGGTTGTAGACATGCAGGAATCCCCTTTGGAGTCACAAGACACTGTAAATTACTCCATACAATTCACACCATATAAAATCGGTTCTTTATTAGGCTTTTCTTTAAAAGGTTACAGCATCTTAAAAGTTCATCTGTGGGAAAGTCTAAGATGACGCACAGACGTTTCGGGCCAGACTCGGTCCTTTCTCAAATCAGGACAGACCCACACTCAGATGAACTTTTAAGATACTGTAACCTTTTAAAGAAAAGCCTAATAAAGAACTGATTTTAGATGGTGTGAATCGTATGGAGTAACACACAATAGATTCTTGTCAGAGATAGCACTGATCAGCTGGATTATCTAACACTAAGGGCCTGTTCAGACTATGTGCGTTCCTAGACGTTTTCAGGGAACGTGTCTGGGTACCAAAAACACATAGAAACGGCTCCTAATGCTTTTGAATGGGCTAGTTCACATGTATGCGTATGAGACGCATACGTTTCTCATCCGCATTGCTGCACGCAGTTCTGTGCGTCACGCATAGAAACGGACGCAATGAAAGTCTATGGACGCGTATCAAAAACGCGTACTATTGCGTTTTTCGCGTCCGTTTCCCTCTGCGGTTCCCATAATTCTTTTTTTTCCCCTGGGTCATGTGTGTGTGCAAAACGCAATAGAATACGCATTAGAACGCAAGAAAAACGCATGCGTTTTTCAACTTGCGTTTCTTTGATTTTAAACGCATTCTTCATACGCGTCGCAGATAGTCTGAACAGGCCCTTAGACAATACTATAAAGTTATTACACAGTTAACGCCTGTTCTGCATAATCAAAGAACCCATGTAACTTTTTACACATGGTGAGCTAAAGTCAATTTTGTTGTCCAGGAGATTTTAAGTTAGTGTGGGAAGAGACCCAGTGCACACCAAAAACCTCTAGCAGATCTGCAAATCGCTAGAGGTTTTTGAAGCAGATTTCAGAGCGATTCTAGGCATGTTTAGAGACGTTTTCTAAACATGCCTAGTGTTTTTTGGAGTGTTTTTGTGTAGCAGATTACAAATACTGTTACAGTAAAAGCTGTTACTGAACAGCTTCTGTAACAAAAACGCCTGGAAAATCGCTCTGAACTAGCGTTTTTCAGAGCGGTTTTCGACTTTCCTATACTTTAACATTGAGGCAGAAACTCATCATAATCTAAAGAATGCTGCAGCCCCCGAGTTTGCATTTGTGGAAAAATTAACCTCTCTGGTGTGCACCAGCCCATTCACTTTCATTAACCAAGCGGTTTTCCCCCTGCAAGCGTTTTAAAAAAATGCTCCAGAACCGCTCTGGTGTGCACCAGCCTATAGTCCAGTCTTGAAAAATAGGCACTTAGGGCTGATTCACGCTACAAGAGCTTTTTAAACGCTAGAGATTTTGAAAAGTTCTTGCTAATGTCTTGCTATGGGGATTTTTCATACAATACAATACCATTTTTATAAAATCACATCGCTCCAGTGTGAACACTCACATGGGATAACATTAGCAAGAGCTTTTAAAATAACAAAGCACTTAGAAAAGCTCTTGCAGTGTAAATTAGCCCTTACTGACAAGTTGTATTGGAGGTTGTTACTTAGAAACACGAGTCTCGCTTTTTTTTTCTAACCACTCTTTTACTTTCACAAACAGAACTAAAAATAGAAAGCAGAGGAAAATGTTAATTGTGTGTGACAAAGTTCAAGTGTCATTTTAATGGTAATCTTCTCCCTAAAAAAATTCTCCTGAAGCAGGTAAGCTGAATAAAATAGCTTGCTGCCTGCTACACATAGTAACATAGTTTGGTTGAAAAAAGACACCCGTCCATCAAGTTAAACCAGAAGGAAAGAAAATTAAAAATCCTGGACCCACACATATCAGAGATGATCCAGGGGAAAGTGAAAATCCTTGCAAGGCCTTGGCCAATTTGCCTTAAAAGGGAAAAAATCCTTCTAGACTCCAGATGGCAGTCAAATACCTGCATCAACTCTCCCAGGAATGACTTAGTAATTATAGACGTGGATGCCCTTCAATGCAAGGAATGCATATAAGCCCTCTCACACTCTCACTGTGTAGGACCCCTTTCTAAATAGATGCCAAAAACGTTTTTCCTCCAAACGAAGATCATGTCCCCTTGTCTGTTGTACAACCCTAGGGACAAGAATCTAATCTGCCAAGCTTTTGTATTGCCCTCTGATGTATTTATATATGTTAATCAGGTCACCTCTAAGTCACATTTTTCACAAACTAAATAAGCCCAGTTTGTCCAACCTTTCTTGATAAGTGAGATCTTCCATCCCCCTAATTAATTTAGTTACCCGTCTTTGTAACTGTTCTAGAAGGTCAATGTCCTTTCTATAGTGTGATGCCCAAAACTGTATCCCATATTTTAGATGTGGCCTCACAAGTGATTTTGACAAGGGGAGTTGTATACTAGCATCTCAAGATTTTATTTCCCATTTTTTTCATCCTAGAATTTTATTTGCTTTAGCTACCGCTCCTTTGCATTGTATATGATTACTTAACTTGTTATCAACCAGTACTCCCAAGTTCTTCTCCAAGTCTGGTGTTCTCAGCTTTATGCCATTTATTTTATATGGTGCTCTACCATTGGTCTGTCCAAGGTGCATGACTTTACATTTATAAACATTACATATCATCTGCTATGTGCCTGCCCATACGACCATTTTGGCAAGATCCTGCTGTAATCTGTCACTATCCATCTTAGTGTTGATTATTCTAAATTATCTTGTATCATCTGCAAAGATGGTTACATTGCTCTGTATTCTTTCTACTAAATCTTATACTATAAAATCCCTGTGTCGCAGCGTCCGTTCGTCAGTGCTTTTTAGCACTGTGCATGTGCAGGGACAAGACGCAATGACACCGCCGAGAGCCGAAGGAGGACAGGGCCAGGAGGGGTGGGCGTGTGTGCGCAGCGGGCGCATGCGCGGTGGATGCGCGTGGCGCATTAGGAACGGACCTAGCCTGTTTTTAAACAGGCTTAGGCCACTAGTCATTAATAAATACATTGAAAAGAATTGGACCAAGTACTGACCCCTGTGGTACCCCACTGCTAACAGTTTCCCATTTTGTGTATTTTTACTACCACCAGTTCTCTATCCACATACACTCATTTTCTCCAGGTAAGGGAAACTGAGCAGAATTGATACAATGGTGCCATCTAAGCTGAAAATGTGTACAACTGCTAGATTATGAGTGATTAAAAAAAAGCTCCATTGTAGTTGTATTTACCCACCTGCCAGACATCACTCACTTTTGTGCTACCCAATCATCTTTCCTTTCCATTGACAGTACAATTTCTGTACAATGTGCATTACCTAGCAAAGTTGTCTTAACAGTTAAGTAATGTTCATTAACTGGTCTACGACCACATCACGCCGATTGGCGTTAATGCGGCGGAAGCCCCAGGACTACCTAATGCCAATTGGCGTCAAGTCCTGGGGACGGGTTTTACAGGAGATTGCGTGCGCATCTCCACTTGAATGACGGAGCTCTGTTCCATCTTCAGTCTCCCGTTGAACGGTGAAACAGCCATCTAATAACACTGTGCAGTTCTGCAATCTATGGCATTGCTGTACTGTGGTCAGCCGTGTGACACGGCAGTCCCCCTGGGTGGCAGGGAAGCAATCCGCTGTCATAGGCTGAAGCCTATGACAGCCGATCGCGCTGATTGGCTGGCGGGAAGAGGGAGGGTTATTAAAATAATAAAAAAAATTGCTTTATTTATTGAAAACAAAATTAAATATTTATATTAAAAAAAAAACATCCTGTGAACTATCATAGCCCACCAACAGAAAGCTCTGTTGCTGGGCAGAAAAGGTGGGGGGAATCACTTGTGTGCTGAGTTGTATGGCCCTTGTGTGCTGAGTTGTGAGTGGCCTAATTAGGAAAAAATAGCCTGGTCACTAGCGGGGTGTAAGCCCACGATCCCCTCAAGTGGTTAAGGGTGACATTGTTGGTGCATGTGTCTAGGGCTTAACTCACTAGTTCCAAATGCATGTGTCTACAGATAAATTACTTATGCTCTTCAAAGAGATGTACTGTCCACCAAATAGTTTACACTGCCCAGGCTACAAGTAAAACTAAAAACTAAAGGTAATATTTATTTACTTAACATTTCAAGGTAGCTTACATACCACCCTTATACTATATCAAGTTTTTAACAAACGCTTGGCTTTTCTTGAAAGGATAATTGTACTTACAAAGTACTGTTACCTAATGCCCTCTCCTGATTGCCAGCCAGGCCCTGGTACCTGCTCCTATGTCATCTACTTGCATGGGCAACCGAGGCAGAGACTTTGTTCTCAGAGGTGTCACCTAGCAGTTAGAAGGAATGGTGGCATTAGATGTAAACCAACTCATTCTTAGGTTTCTGATCTCTTTGCTCACTATGGGACTGATTCATTAAAAATATCACGCTCAAGCAGCTCGAGTTAATACTAGCGGATGCGCGCAATACTTCACTAGCACAGCCACTACTTTAATGTAGTAGTTGCCGTGCTAGTGAAGTGTTGCGGTTGCGCTACTAGCTCATCGCGGGGCACTTACAAGTAGCTTGTTTAAGTGAGCGCACTACGTGTGCTGCTTGAGTGCGATAGTTTTAATAAATCGGCCCCTATGTCTGTGAGTGGGGACAAGACGGGGGCAGGTATTTTGGGGCGGTGGTAGCAAAGTACCATTATCCTATACATTACCATACACAAACACTTCACGATTGCCTAAGGATTTCCTGAATATACAAATATCACTCTTGTTTCCAAAGACTAGATATTTAGTAGCTCTATTAACATTTTCGATCTTCTTAGCAGCACACAATCCCCTTTGTTTTAGGAAATAAGATAAAACAGAGCCTCATCTCAGCTACTCTGTGCTCTATCCAGATGTTAATGATTGACTGTGGAAAGCTCTGCATACATGCAACAATGGGCAGCACGGTGGTGTAGTGGTTAGCTCTCTCGCCTTGCAGCGCTGGGTCCCTGGTTCGAATCCCAGCCAGGGCACTATCTGCAAAGAGTTTGTATGTTCTCTCCGTGTCTGCGTGGGTTTCCTCCGGGCACTCCGGTTTCCTCCCACATTCCAAAAACATACAGATAAGTT
Organism: Hyperolius riggenbachi; assembly: GCF_040937935.1. NCBI lineage: Eukaryota > Metazoa > Chordata > Amphibia > Anura > Hyperoliidae > Hyperolius > Hyperolius riggenbachi. The sequence goes on from NC_090650.1 coordinate 338,317,964, forward strand.
AATTGGCTCCCCCTAAAAATTGGCCCTAGACTACAGTACTTACACTACATAATATAGACATATGGCAATGGTAGGGATTAGATTGTGAGCTCCTTTGAGGGACAGTTAGTGACAAGACAATTTATATATATATACTGTACAGCGCTGCGTAATATGTCGGCGCTATATAAATACTAAATAATAATAATAATAATAATAATAATAATAATAATAATGCAACAAAGACATACATAGTAACTTCAGTTGGCATTGGGAAAATCTTGCCTTATTTTATTCAATGTTTAAGGCAGGGGTCACACTTGTCGGCTTTCGTGCGCGTTTTCTGCACAGAAAAACTGTTTTCAACTGAGAACTCATGTTAATCAATGAGCTAGGTCACACTTGAATGTAGATTTCGCATGCAGAAAAAAACTGACATCTTGCGCAATTTGTCAGTTTTCTCTATAAATTACATTAGCTGTTGTAAGGTAGAGGTCAGATTTGTCTTTCAGTTTTCTGAAAACTGTAGAAACTGAAAGACAAGTGTGACCCCTGCCTGAAAGTAAAGGCGATACGCTCAATACAAATATAATAGAATAATTAAACCTTTGGACAAAGTTTTACTTATTATTTGGTATGCTTGCTAAAACTCTAATTCCTTTATTTATGCAATCCGATTTTCACAGAACCAACCGTCTTTTATTTGAACTCTGTATATTATGGACTGATTGATGATTAAAATTAAGAGCATGAGGTACCGTATTTTACAGATTTATAGATTGAGATTAGATGAAATCTACTAAGTTTCCCTTTTGAAACTGTAACACTTCTAGATCGACACAGAAAAGTGTAAGTCTTCTACAAGATCAGTCACATTGTTTTCCTGTCTTAGACTCAGTTGGATAGAGTAGAAATTAAATTGGAAACGGAAGATAGACCCAGCTGAGTTAATGGAAAAAAATTGCTTTAATCGGATGGGATGTTTGAAACAAACACAGGTTTGCAGGGTTGATGTAACATGTTTGACCTTTACCACATTTTCAAACTGTGTAGAAACTTGTCAGATTCAGTTGAGTTTCAGCACATTTTAATTTGCCCTTTCTACTTTGCTCTCAGACATAATTAATTAATTATGAAATAGCTCTTCTCCTTAAATGCTGCAAATGCAATGACAATGTTCTTTATATATTCTAACCTCTACATGTTTACAATACCTACTAATTCCCTAGTTTTTTTTAGTAAATTTTATTTATTTTCACAATTAAAGAGGAACTGTCGCGAAAATCTTAAAATGTAAAACACCTACAAATAAGAAGTACATATCTTCCAGAGTAAAATGAGCCATAAATTACGTTTCTCCTGTGTTCCTTTCACTTACAGTAAGTATTAGAAATCTGACATTGCCAACAGATTTTGGGCTAGTCCATTCTCCCCATAGGGGTTTCTCAGCATGGCTTTTATTCTTAATAAAGAAATTCCCTGGAAGAGATGTATACAAAGATGCTGGCCAGCCTCCCTGCTCGATGCACACGTTTGGCACTTGGATGGAGCAACTGCCATTCACTATGTGTTTTTAATAATAAAAAAAACCCTGAGAAACCCCCTATGAGAAGATGGGCTAGTCCAAAATTTGTCAGTAATGTCAGATTTCTACTACTTACTGTAAGTGACAGCAACGTAGCAAAAAAGTTATTTATGTCTTATTTTTTTCAGGAAGAAACGTACTTCTTATTTGTATAGATTTACATGTATTTACAATTTTAAGATTTTTGAGACAGAGGTCCTTTAAAGTGGATCCGAGGTGAACTTTTACACATTGCATAATTGTGTTCCTTTCCTATTGTTTATAGGGCATTCCTCAAGCCAAATACTTTTTGTTTTTGTTTTAATACCCTATAAACTAAAATAGCCACGCACACAAGTTTTCAGAGAGCCAAGGCATGTAGCAAGGGCTCATGGGAGCTCAGTTTGGGCAGGAGGAGGGGGAGGTGTTATTAGCCATTGATTTCAGAGGCAGAAGGGAGGAGGGAGGAGGAGAGGGGATTAGGCTGATGGCTCAAGATACAGATAAGCCTGCCTCTGTGTAATGTTTACAAACAACATGGCCGCTGTCATTGTATCACAGGAATAAATAATCATTTTCTATTAAAGCTGTTTGCAGCTAGATTTGCTGTGTAAACCATCTAAACTTTAGGTAACATATATAGACAAGTTGCTTGTTATAGTTAGTTTTTAATCTCGGATCCGCTTTAAATACATCCAACAGTGCAATCATATACCACCTAAGTGTACCCCTTAGCAGCGCCCCAATACCACCCCAGCTCCTCCAACAATTATTTTAGATTTCACTGAAAAGCATCAGAAGCATACAATATATGGTAGGGATTCAATTGTAAGCCCCTCCGAGGGACAGTTAAGGGACAAGACAATTTACTCTGTACAGTGCTAAGGAAGATGTCAGTGCTATATAAATACTAAATAATGATATACTTAAAACTAAATCCAAATTTTAATCACATTAAAACGCATTTATTAAAACATTGTCTTTTTACATACATGCCCTTAACCTTCTGGGCGATACAATTACATCGCCCAGGAGGGGGCGCAGCACTTGTTTTTTTTTTTTGTTTTTTTTTTTTGTTTTTTTTTAAAATCATGTAGCTAGCCTAGCACTAGCTACATGATAGCCGCTGTGCAGCGGCATCCCCCCATCCCATCCGATCGCCTCTGGCGATCAGCGCAAGCAGGAGATTCCGTTCAGAACGGGATCTCCTGCTTGGCTTCCCCCATAGCCATGGCGACGCTCGCGATGACGTCACCAACGTCCTCAACGTCGTGACATCAGAGGGAGTCCTGATCCACCCCTCAGCGCTGCCTGGCACTGATTGACCAGGCTGCGCAAGGGGTTGGGGGGGGCTGCACGGCGGGTAGCGGCGGATCGGCGGCGAGCCGAAGTTATACGCAGCTAGCAAAGTGCTAGCTGCATGTAACAAAAAAAATTATGCAAATCGGCCCACCAGGGCCTGAGAAATCCTCCTGCACGACATACCCCGAGCTCAGCTCGGGATTATCGCCCAGGAGGTTAATAAGGGAAAGATTCATTTGAACCAACCTAATCTACTCAAAAACAGTAGTATATTAAGCTTCTTTGCAAAATAAATTAATTACCTGACAAGAAGTTTAGCAGCATGCCTGCTAATTATATAATCTATTACTCCCAGCAGCATACTGCTAGATTTGATCCCCCAAACCATATCAAAGATCTCCATGCAAATATTCCCTATTTGCAGCCAACAGGAAGCTATTTTTGAACAGCTCCATTTAAAATAAACCAGCTCCCTGTTTGATACACCTGCTATACCTACCTGGATCAGTTGCATCAAATTTTCTGATTTTTGCCAGTGACCTGTAGGCTCTTTGCAGAAACCTGAGCAAAATTCTCTCCTGATCCATATGCAAATTACTTTTTCATTTTAGTTTTCTCCTAGGTGATAGTTTCAACATTTTCAATAAACTGCCTTCCAAACCTCCAGCAAGCAAGAAAATACTCAAAATAATATTGATAGTTTATTTTCACCAACTTTTTTTGGTACTTTCAGTTACAAAGTGCTAAAACATTATTTTAAATAGAAGATGAAAAATTATCTCCAAGGGAAAAACACAGGAGAAAATGTGTATTTATGTAATCATATTGTGCTGCATGCTTACAGAGTTTAATTTACCTTTTGTATTTCATAAGAATTAGTAATTGAACGTTTATAGATAGCACACAGTATCTGAAGAAATTAGAAAACTTGATCTCTCTGCAACGTTTCCCTGCAGGCAACTCGGGCAGGGAAATGCTGCCCATCCCTTCAGGGCCATCTGAAGTGCACGTCTGTGCAATTCTGGAGGGCATGCTGCAGATTTTTGCAGCACGCTCCCGAATCCCTATAGCCCTGCATTGCACGAGTATGCGATTCAACTGTGTGCCCACATCGCCACAAGTGACTGGTAAGTGGAAACCAGCCCTAATGCTGACCTTTATTTTTCAGTAGTTTGAGCCATCTATGTGGAGAAAACATTGAATCTGTGGATTGCGTACAATCACAGCTGGATAGCATTCTGGTAAGGCATTGGTGTGGGATTTAGACCAGGGTTTGAATGCAAGCTTAAGTCAGTATGTAAAACAGTAAGGAGTCTTTGGGTAAGGCTCCCTAATGATCTTGATTGCCCCAATTGGCTGCAGTCTGAAACACTTTGAGTCTGCCAAGAGAAAGCCCCGATATAAATGTTCTTGTCTTGACTAATAAAATCTGAATCAGTAATTCAGGAGGTAACAATGGCTAAGTATCATCACAAAAGGCAAAAAGTACTGTATATATTTCTCTCAGTTCAGGTGTTCTTTAAAGGCCAATTGAATTTCTATTCCCATGGCAGGAGCTCAGAAGCAAAACATTTCTCTATGCTTAATTTTGCTAAGTATTGATGTCATAAACTGTGAGGCGTAGAAAAAAAGGGGAAGTCTGGCACTATAGTATTTAGTGTGCAATGCATGACACAGAGATGCAAATAAAAGGCATCAGCAGGATATGGTAGTATACAAAAAGTCATGTGACAATTAAGAAGTCATACCGATGGCATCTTTGGTGGCGTCTGGGTGCGGGTGGAGACAGCAGCGGTGGGTGCCAGAGGGTGCACGGTGGCCGTGCACCCTCTGGCACCCTCTGGCACCCACCGCTGCTGTCTCCACCCGCACCCAGACGCCACCAAAGATGCCATCGGTATGACTTCTTAATTGTCACATGACTTTTTGTATACTACCATATCCTGCTGATGCCTTTTATTTGCATCTCTGTGTCATGCATTGCACAATAAATACTATAGTGCCAGACTTCCCCTTTTTTTCTATGCCTCACAGTTTATGAAGAATACTTTCCTTATCAGTCTTGAGCACATAGTTGTCTGGGTTCATCACATATTTTCGCTTATCATCAGCGCTTACCCCGAGTGCCCGCCAGCTCTCCCATACACTAAGTATTGATGTCAAATTATTATTCTTAATGTACTTGATTAAAAATTCCAGACTTACAGACTGACTTGGCTGAAAACAATTCAGAGAGTTGTGCCTGTGCTCTACCCATTCAAAGCAGAATGGTTTAAACCAAACAGTAACCCCTCCTCCTTTTAACCCTTTTTTAACTGCTTCAGGTCTTTACAGCTGTGCCTGGAGTTGTTCTTTAGAATCAGGCACTCATCTTTTTTACCGAGAAAAGGGATCTAACTTGGAATCTGTTTTAGCTTTCAAATTGAAAACCACTTTAGTCCTTTTGCCATTTTTATACCACCCTGAACATTTGATCATTTCCATCATTTTTATTGCTCACAATGAAACATTTTTTTTTTTACCAAATGTGTAAATGTGATTTACAACCATCCACACCACAACAATACTCTTGCTTCCTTGGGTCTAGATTGTGAGCTCCAGAAAAGGGTTCAGCATTCGTATTTGTTTCTGTATATAACTATTGTATATCTGTGTCCCAAAATGTACACAATCATGAAAGAGGTTTGCATCTTGTAAATAATAAAAGGTACAGCATTAAGAGGTTATGTATTTCCAAAGAAAAAAATGTAAATAAATATTTTTTAACATTAAAACATAAATGTAAGTAAAATAAATTCAACGTTTGATGCAGTAATTCGTGCTGCAAGTTAAAGCAATACAGAGTGTGACTATCACTATAAAGTGAACCCGAGGTGAAAATAAACTTATGAGATAATCAGTTGTATTTATCCACCTCCTCCTAAAAAAAGGACTTTTTTTTAGATATCCCATGGTTTTGTTTATTTTTAGACATTTACAAAGTAGATTGAATGTTTTGTTGTCTCTGCTCAGTGGCAGCCTATTAAGTGCCACTAAATGAAAATACATGAATTATTGACATTTTACTATCTCCCTCTGCTCTCAAATTGTTTTCTACCAGGAAAACTTTTATGGCTCTAATTTGCTTATCAGTCATGTTTACTATATTCCTGACAAGGTACCGACAAGACAGGAGCTGTCACTTCCATGCCTAAAAATGAACTCTTTCAGGCAGTAAAATAAAACACGTAACACAGCCCTGGTTATCAATGTTTTGTACTGTACATGCACACTTATCTCATCATGTCACATATCGCCTCGGGTACACTTTAAGCTTCAATAGGACTATCTTCTGCTGTTCTTTTTCAAGTGCACAGGAATGAGTAGATTGTTAACTGGGTTGTCTGTAAAGTGGTTTCATTTTTATTTTTTTTTAAACTAATGTATAAAAAGAAATAACTATACAGGTCACTGAATGTTCCATCTAAACAGACTATATAAAAATTAAAATGATATACTTGTTTTTTTAAAAAAAAAGGTGGGTGGTGGGGGTCAAAGTATTTCATTGCTGTGCAAAAGTATACAAGAGAATAAAATATTTTCACTGATCTGTCTCTTGTTTTATCGAAGCAGCGTAATGGATTTGATTTCTACAGTGTTTTTACTCAATACTTTTTGCTAGCTGGACATACACAGTAGTTATGATCAATGAGATGCAATTAATTTCTCCTTGCATTCAAATTTTATGTAAATTATATGCAGCTTCAAATTGGACCAAGCAGGATAACTTTCCGTCAATTGTATTGGCCCAGGTTCAAGCTGCATAATATTACATGAAATTTAAATGCAAGGAGAAATGATTCACATCTCATTGATCATCCCTAATACACATTATTACAGTTGATTGAAAAAATAATACTTTTCATTGACTACAACGATTTGTCATGAAAATCAATTGAAAAAGTTGGTAAATTGTGAGAGACCCTTTCATACATAAACCTTCATGATTACATATTTACTGTATATGTTCTCAATTTAAAGAGCAACACCAATTTAAAGCATTTTGCGTTAAATTTCGCCCATTTTCTCTTACTAAACGTTTTTGTATCTTTAAAATGGTGCCCATTTCCGCAAATTCACCAGCAGAGTTTAGGGCAAATTGCATTTGCATTGGGAACAAGGGGACAAAGTTTCAGAAATCACCTTATATTTTTTGAGAAAATTGATTTCAAAGTTTTTTTAAAAGTGGTTAAAGGACATATAGTGTATCTGCCAATAAGGACTGAAAATTTACATATATGCCCAGAAACAGTAGTAAATTTGCTGCTGGTGTTTCCTGGCGGTCAGTACCCTGACAGTATAATAAGCACCAGGAAAGTGATCACAGGGTCAAGAGCCAATGAAATCGGCTCCTGACTGGCTTACATAGCTCTGCTGTCATATCGGCAGCAGAGCGAGTGAGCTGCAGCAACGGGAGAGCAGCACAGAAGGCGAGAAAGTTGGGTCTGTATGGGGTGACCTCAGCGAGCCCTGTTTCTTAACCAAAAAGTCTCTGGTCCTTAACCACTTCGCATCCAGACCTTGTTTTCCCCCTATTGACCAGAGCAGTTTTGATGCTTTAGCGGTGTCCCTGTTTAATCACCAATAACTTCATCTGTACTCGTGCTATTTAAATGATCTATATATCGGTTTTTTCAAGACAAACTAAGCTTTCATTGGGGGGTATTTGGTCCCAAATAAAATGTTCCTCTCTATGCATTTTAATGGGAAAAAGGGTGGGGGGAATAAAAAAAAAACATTATTTCTCAATTTTGACCAATTTCTGTTTAAAAATAAAAAGTGTGATTGACATAAAAACTGTGCAACTAGTTAAAGTCGCCCCAGTATAGATATCCAGATGTGTCCCCAGTATCACCCCCCCCCCAGTATAGCCAGATGTGTCCCCAATATCAGCCCCCCCCCAGCATAGCCAGATGTGTCCCGTGTTTGCCACCCCCAGAATCGATTGACAGATGCACCCCCAAGAATAGTGCCCCTCTTTATAGCCAGATGTGTCCCCGGGATCAGGATTACCCCATTATAGCCAGATGTACCCCCAAGATTAGTGCTGCCCCCCATTATAGCCAAATGTGCCCCCAGTATTAAGTTATGGCCCCCCCAGGTGCCCAGATATGTAAAATTTGTAACCCCCCCTCCCCTTGGTTACTCAGATGTCCCCCCCATGTATATGCACCTATGGTTATCTTTGAAGAATCTAGAGAATAGTGCAAAAATCTGCAGAAAGATGTTATCGTTAAACTTTGATCAGCATGGGCAGCTTAAGTGTGAGCTTAGCATACATGTTCGTGTTAGGAGGTAAAGGTCTTGCACTTTTGTGCATTTTGTAAGGTCATGGAACTAATTTTGGAAATCTAATAAATCTTGTAATTTTCATAAGCACATGATTGACCCTGATCAACATACTGGTTTACCTAAACTGATATTAACCACTTCCCAACTGAGGGGTTTTACCCCTTCAGCATCCGAGCAATTTTCTCCTTTCAGCGCTCCTTACATTCATTCGCCTATAACTTTATCATTACTTATCGCAATGAAATTAACTATATCTTGTTTTTTTCGCCACCAATTAGGCTTTCTTTAGGTGGGACATTATGCCAAGAATAATTTTATTCTAAATCTGTTTTAATGGGTAAATAGGAAAACATATGGGAAAAAAAACATTATTTTTCAGTTTTCGGCCATTATAGTTTTTAAATAATGCATGCTACTGTAATTAAAACCCATGAAATGTATTTGCCCTTTTGTCCCGGTTATAAAACCATTTAAATTATGTCCCTATCACAATGTTTGGCGCCAATATTTTATTTGGAAATAAAGGTGCATTTTTTTCAGTTTTGCGTCCATCCCTAATTACAAGCCCATAGTTTATAAAGTAACAGTGTTGTACCCCCCTGATATAAATATTTAAAAAGTTCAGTCCCTAAGGTAACTATTTATGTATTTCTTTTAATTGTACATTTTTTATTTTTTTTTTAATTACAAAAAAAAAAAAAATGGGGAGTGTGGGAGGTAATGAGTTAATTTTTTTGTATAAGTAATGTGTGTGTGTGTGAAAAATAGTTTAGGGTGTAGTTTACTATTTGGCCACAAGATGGCAACAGTTTAATGCGACCTCCAAGCTTCCTTCCGGAAGCTTGGAGGAAGTACAAAGAGGCTGGTATTTTTTTTTTTTTTTTTACAATGATCGAGCTGCTTAGCGAAAGCAGCAGATCATTGCGGGGGCAGAGATCAACGAACGGGAATGTATTTTCCCGTTCATTGATCTCCGGGCGAGCGGGCAGCGGCGTGCACGATCGCGGGAGTGCGAGCGGGAGAGCGGACATCGGCGGTAGCGGCGGTAGCGGCGGGGGGTGCGTATATCTACGCTCCGGGCGGGGAAGTTAAGTCCAAAGGAGCGTAGATATACTGTACGGCGGCGGGGAACCAGTTAACGTCTTACTGGACTGGTTAGCAGTAGATAAATCCACTCAATAAGTATGACTTTAATTAAGAAGCACTTTGCTATGAGGGCAGTGGCAAAACAGTGGACATCTCATTCTATAATCACCTCCTTCAATCACTCAATACAAATGGGACCATCATCAGTGGGTGAGGGTTATTGGTGTTAACCACTTGATGACCCACCCTTTACCCCCCTTTAAGGACCAGCGCTGTTTTGAGTGATCTGTGCTGGGTGGGCTGTGCAGCCCCCAGCACAGATCAGGTTGCAGGCAGAGAGATCAGATTGCCCCCCTTTTTTCCCCCCTATGGGGATGATGTGCAGGGGGGGTCTGATCTCTCCTGCCTGCCTGGGTGTTGCGGGGGGGGCACCTCAAAGCCCCCCTCCGCGGCGAAATCCTCCCCCTCCCTCTCCTACCCGGCCCCCCCGGCGATCGAGGCTGCACAGGACGCTATCCGTCCTGTGCAGCCAGTGACGGGACGTCCCCTGTCACATGGCGGCGATCCCCGGCCGCTGATTGGCCGGGGATCGCTGATCTGCCTTACGGCGCTGCTGCGCAGCAGCGCCGTACAATGTAAACAAAGCGGATTATTTCCGCTTGTGTTTACATTTAGCCTGCGAGCCGCCATCGGCGGCCCGCAGGCTATTCACGGAGCCCCCTGCCGTGATTTGACAGGAAGCAGCCGCTCGCGCCAGTGGCTACTTCCTAATTAATCAGCCTGCAGCTGGCGACGCAGTACTGCGTCGCTGGTCCTGCAGCTGCCACTTTGCCGACGCACGGTATAAGCGTGCGGTCGGCAAGTGGTTAATGTTATGTAGATTGTGAACATCTGTAAGGCTTGGTGGTGTATTCTCCACAGTCAGCATGCAACGCATGAGCTGACATGAAGGAGGTACACACACTAGCACAAGGAAACAGGCTATCCCTAGTATAGTGGAGGGGAGGACTGACTCCAATACGAGATTGTGGCGCACAGAGCCGGTGCAGATCCGACAGCCACAAACAATACTTTTGCGATAACGTCTCAGCGCAAGGTAGCGCTGAGCGCATAAACCAGAACTGAGGAGATCAGGACAGGTAGACATAATGAACGCTTGCTTAACTACCCACTACTTAGTGACAGCAAGCGTCCATAACAAGACAGACTGGAATGAGGCAGCCAATGCGTTAGCAGCGATGGCGTGCCTCACAAAGACAGGACAGGATAGTCAGAAAATATCAGGATCAAGATAGATGAACGTAACACAGATAAATATACAATAAGTATGTTTTCCTAGCGTATTACAATTACAGCTATCAATGAAACTATTTGTAACGTCTGACTAACATATGTATATATCGGCAATGAACCGATATATGACATAAGCAGGAACTCTGACTAGGACAGGAGTAATACAGGGAACAGGACTCAGAAGGATTCGCTATCTCTTCGCAGAGATGAACGCAATCCACAAACGGTAACAGAACAGGATTCAGAAGGATTCGTTATCACTTTGCAGAGATGAACGCAATCCACAAACGGTAACAGAACAGGATTCAGAAGGATTCGTTATCTCTTCGCAGAGATGAACGCAATCCACAAACAGAACCAGGAGCAGGGTAACTATCTCAGCACGGGTGATCACGATACGTGCAACCTACCAAAACGTGCTGGAAGGCTGACTAACTGCACACAGGATATAAACAGTTCGTGTACGTATACATCAGCGACACTGATGTATCAACGTAACACGAATACAAGGAAAATAATAAACGTGCTGGTATGCATATATATTGGCAATGAACCAATATATGATGCAAAGACCAGCAAAGTATCTTTAGAACAAGAAACACGATCGGGGGCTGAAGCGACAGCAAGACAGGCTTAAACTGAAGCTATGAAAACCCGAGGAGTCCTGCAGGAAACAGATCTTTATACTGAGGTCATCCAATGGGAGCAGACATGCAGATTCCCACACAGGTGAATGATAATCAGTCACAAGCTGACAGCAGGGAAAGGCAGACAAAGCTATGCAGCTTGCATGGAAAGAGATCAGAACTACCTGAGCTGCAGCACTACTACTTCCAGCAATACCTGCTGCAGCAGCGATCATGACAGTACCCCCGCCCTTAAAAGCGGATTCCAGGCGCTTTTCAAAACTGAAATTCCCAACAAAACAGTCTGACTGATAATTCATGATGACCGGGACAGCCCGGCAAGACCGAATTCCAGAATCAGTCCCCACAAGACTGGACCCATCAGAACCAGAACCTACAGAACCATGCCCATCAGTACTACAAGCCCCAGTGTGACACCCATCAGAACCATGATTTCCAGAAGAAAGCCCTCCCAAACTCCCTGAGCGATACCCACCGCCTTCCAGGAACCGTTCAAAAACGCCAAAGCCTTTGCAATGCCCACCGGGACTGTCTTTCCCAACACAAAACCCACTGTTGAACCAGTCCAAGGCACCAGGACAAGTTTTCTCAGAGACCTCCCAGAACACCTTGAAGCTCCAAAGAGATCCCCATAGGTCAGAATGCCCCTTAGGCTCACATGGAGAACTATCAAGAACCCCTATGGAACCTAGGGCAATTCCCGAGTCAGGGCCACAAGGACAAACATCAAGATCAGGGCTTTCAGGAACCAGAACCATCTCTGGGCATGCAGGCAGACTGGCAACATCAGAACATGTTCCCACTAAGGAAGCATCAGAGCACGCTAACACCTTAGACACACTTGGGCATTCTGGCACACAAAGAACATCTGGGCACACTGGCACAAGAGAAACCTCTGGGCATGTCAAGGAACTGTGAGCCTCAGGGTCAGCCAAGACAGGACCAAAACCAGGACTGGCCAAAAAAAAATCATCATGACTAGACTTCGCAACTACTGGACTTTTACACGAGAATGCAGGATCAGACTTAGATGTCGCTGATTCCAGCAAAGTCAGTAACAAATCAGATTCAGGGGCACTAACAAGACAGGACAAATCTTCTGATGTATGCACTGAACCAGATAGGGACTCCACAACTACCTCTGGACTGGACAGAGACTCATCTAATACACTGGATTGGAGCTCATGAGGCGCTGCAGAACAAGTCAGTATTGCAGCAGCCCCCACTGGACTAGGCAAAACTGAGGAATTCCCTGGACAGGAAGGGGACTCTGGAACCTCTGCCACAGCGGCCAGAGAACCAGAATCTTTCAGGATACAGGGCTAGGTTTCAGGAACACTCATCAGACCGGACTGAAATTCTGAGATTTCTATTATTTTGACCAGAGAATCAGAATTATCCATGTTACAGGGCAAGACTTCTGAAACATTCAGAGGACAGGGCTGGAGTTCCTCGGCTGTTACAACACTTGAGAGGGACTCAACAACATTGGTTAAATCAGACTGTGTACAGGGCAAGGTATCTAACACACTTGCTGACGAGGACAATATTTCAATGGCTTCTGCTTTGCTGGGCAGAAATTCATCAAGTTTTATTAGAGCAGACTGTAATTCCAAAACAGCTGCTAGACAAGTGAATATTACTGCAACACCAACTGAGGTAAGCAGTGCCTCAGACTCCTCTGCTAGAGGGTTTGAAGTATCCAAAGTACTGGGTGAAGCATAAGACTCTGCGACCACAGCTTCACTGGACAGGATCACTGAACAGTCCATATTGCAGGGCAAAACCATGGAAGCACCTGCTGGACAGCATAATGATTCTGTGACCTGAGTTTCATTGGAGAGATCTACTGCACAATTCATGGTACAGGGCAAATTTACTGGAACATTTTCTGAACACGGTAATAATTTTGTGATTTCGGATTCACATAGCAGACGCTCTGAGTTATTCACAAAACTAGAGTGAGGTGTAGAAACAGGAAGATCAAAACACAATGTTTGCGCATCTGAATCACCATTCAATTGTAAAATTGGAAAATTCAGATGCTGGGGTTCTGAGGTTTCTGGACAGGATTGCTGGGACTCGGAAACTGATGTAGTGCATCTATTGGCATCTGCTGGATCAGACAGGAGTTGAACTTTATTAACACAGGTAATTTCTGCAGAAGTGTTTGCAGAGACAGGCAAGATTTTTCTGGTGTCTGTTTCACTGAACAAAGACTCATGAGTACTGGCTAGGCTGGACTCAGAAGTCAGCAGGACCTCTGGATTCTCTGCTGAGAAATTTGTGCAGGGCAAAGTTAAGAAAGTATCAGTGGCTTCTGTTTTACTGGGAAGTAACACTGAGTTATCCATGGTACAGGGTGGAGTTACAGGAACATTCACAAGACATGGCAGGAACTCAGTAACTGGAGAAGTGGGACAGTCTCTAATTGACAGTGTGTCTTCCCTGGTATCAACTGATTGAATCGCATAAAAATCGTCCAAAATCATTTTCCACACATCGATCAATGGAGCCACAAAGTCATACCCACACACACCAGTTTTTATTAGGTTATAGGCAGACTTAATGCATGCATTCAATACTAATTCACTTTTTGCACTGTAAAATTGACAAAATGAACTTGAATCATTCTTCCATTCATTGACCATAGTTTCCATCTCTCCTTTCTCAAATGGAGGATTCCAAGCATACTTAACAGGCAGATCACAGTTTGCAGATATGATTGTGGCAGGGACATATATTGGGTTAATTAGCAGGTGATTGGCAGATTCCTTATTCTTAAGAATCTCCAATACCTGTAACAAGTGTTGAACTGTAGTGTATGCAAACTTTCCTTGCTTCACAAATAAGTTGATTTGTTCAATACTCTGTAATATCTCCTCATAATCATACTCAGATAATTCTTTTAAACAAAAATCTTTATTTTCCCTAGCCAGTGATGAAAGTTCATTAGTAGTTTCATAAGTCCATTTAACTCCCCTGAAAGACAATTGCATTTCATTATCTGTTAATGGCAGAATCTCATTATAGGTCTCAGTCGCTAAGGATAACGACTCTGCAGATCGGACACGTTTCCTAGAACGTTTGCGTTTTGCCTTAGACCCTGCTGTTTTTGGTGATTTATTCAAGGCTGCAGGAAAATTATCAGTAACACTTTCTGCTTGCTGATCATTTTTGCAAGCAATTGAAGGAGCAGCTGATTGGCCTGCTGCCAGGAGTTCATTAAGAGGAAAAGGCAATGGATCTATGCGCAACCAATTGTGAATTACAAAAGCTATAAATTGCAAAGGACTTTGTCTAAACTGAGTGTGATCTAAGACATCGATTGCCCAATCAAAAAGTTTGCCCTTAAAAAGAGCACAAACGATCCAATCAGACCAGGTAGAAATTGCAGAAGCCCGAAAGTCGGGATTGGCCAGAACTTTAACCAATTCTGATATAAATTTGTCTGTAACTTCAGGACCAAGCTTTTCAAATTTTTTAAAGGAGCAGGACCCCTGACAAACAGTGTCATAATTTCTGGAAATCCCCCCCACAATAGGGATTGGTAATGGGGTTTTCATAATGTAAGGCTTGGTGGTGTATTCTCCACAGTCAGCATGCAACGCATGAGCTGACATGAAGGAGGTACACACACTAGCACAAGGAAACAGGCTATCCCTAGTATAGTGGAGGTGAGGACTGACTCCAATACGAGATTGTGGCGCACAGAGCCGGTGCAGATCCGACAGCCACAAACAATACTTTTGCGATAACGTCTCAGCGCAAGGTAGTGCTGAGCGCATAAACCAGAACTGAGGAGATCAGGACAGGTAGACAGAATGAACGCTTGCTTAACTAGCCACTACTTAGTGACAGCAAGCATCCACAACAAGACAGACTGGAATGAGGCAGCCAATGCGTTAGCAGCGATGGCGTGCCTCACAAAGACAGGACAGGATAGTCAGAAAATATCAGGATCAAGATAGATGAACGTAACACAGATAAATATACAATAAGTATGTTTTCCTAGCGTATTACAATTACAGCTATCAATGAAACTATTTGTAACGTCTGACTAACATATGTATATATCGGCAATGAACCGATATATGACATAAGCAGGAACTCTGACTAGGACAGGAGTAATACAGGGAACAGGACTCAGAAGGATTCGCTATCTCTTCGCAGAGATGAACGCAATCCACAAACGGTAACAGAACAGGATTCAGAAGGATTCGTTATCTCTTTGCAGAGATGAACGCAATCCACAAACGGTAACAGAACAGGATTCAGAAGGATTCGTTATCTCTTCGCAGAGATGAACGCAATCCACAAACAGAACCAGGAGCAGGGTAACTATCTCAGCACGGGTGATCACGATACGCGCAACCTACCAAAACG
Source organism: Hyperolius riggenbachi (assembly GCF_040937935.1). NCBI lineage: Eukaryota > Metazoa > Chordata > Amphibia > Anura > Hyperoliidae > Hyperolius > Hyperolius riggenbachi. The sequence continues at coordinate 338,333,552 of NC_090650.1, forward strand.
TGCTGGAAAGCTGACTAACTGCACACAGGATATAAACAGTTCGTGTACGTATACATCAGCGACACTGATGTATCAACGTAACACGAATACAAGGAAAATAATAAACGTGCTGGTATGCATATATATTGGCAATGAACCAATATATGATGCAAAGACCAGCAAAGTATCTTTAGAACAAGAAACACGATCGGGGGCTGAAGCGACAGCAAGACAGGCTTAAACTGAAGCTATGAAAACCCGAGGAGTCCTGCAGGAAGCAGATCTTTATACTAAGGTCATCCAATGGGAGCAGACATGCAGATTCCCACACAGGTGAATGATAATCAGTCACAAGCTGACAGCAGGGAAAGGCAGACAAAGCTATGCAGCTTGCATGGAAAGAGATCAGAACTACCTGAGCTGCAGCACTACTACTTCCAGCAATACCTGCTGCAGCAGCGATCATGACAACATCCACCTAGAAAAATAAAGTTCAGGCCCGGTTATGCTAGAGAATCAGCATAGTATGCTTGATTCTCTCATCCTTTGATTATGTATAATTGTACTAACAAAGTTTTACTGTGTTGTAAACAAAAGAGAATATTTTTAACTTAAGTGTTTCATATATATAACATGGGTTGTGAAAATTGCATTAAGTTACATAACGTAATTACATAATTTCCATAACGCCTTGTAAACTTAAGTTGTGCTGCCTGCACACATTACATTTATCGTATTTACAGTAGTGAATGTACCCCTGTGTGAGGAAGGGCTTTTAAACAATAATCACAAACAAATGTTAAAAATCACCATCCTAAATAAGAACCTTTTTAAGAGGAAACCCATCTAGAATAAGAGCTTTGAAGAAGGTTCAAATTATGTAGGTATTGAATCAGATAAAAAAAATGATGAATAAGGTTCTCAAAGATCTCCGGGTTTCATGTTCATAACGGAAAATATGATACCTACAAGATTTGTTAGAGTAATATTTAGAAAGCCTTTTTTCCACTAGGCTAATCTGGATCAGTTAAAAAGGTTATTGGCATTGAGAAGCCAGGGGCAGAATGGTGGCGTAGTGATTAGTGCTCTTGCCTTGCAGCGCTGGCTCCCCGGTTCGAATCCCAGCCAGGTCAACATTTGCAAGGAGTTTGTATGTTCTCCCCTTGTCTGCCTGGGTTTCCTCCAAGCACTCCATTTTCCTTCCACATCCCAAAAACATGCAGATAAGTTGATCGCCTTCCCCCTAAAAATTTGCCCTAGACTATGATACATGCAACACAATACATACATAGACATATGACTATGGTAGGGAATAGATTGTGAGCCCCTCTGAGGGACAGTTAATGGCAAGACAATATATATTATGTACAGCGCTGCATAATATGTCAGCACGGTATAAATACTTAATTACATAAAATTAGTTCACAATTAGAGATTTAATTAGTATATACAGTACATATATCCCTTCAATTTGAGACACAACTGTTAGGGCCCGTTTCCACTAGAGCAAATCCGCATGCGTTGTCTGCATGCGGATTCGCATAACCAATACAAGTGGATGAGACTGTTTCCACTTGTCAGTTTTTTTGGTGCGTTTTTCTGTGCAGGATTTTTCTGCACGGTAGGGCCTGCAGAATTCGCCTGCGTGAGGAATGCAGGCGATTCACAGGCTATGTATTTAATAGGGAAAACGCACATGCGTTTTTTGCCGCGATTTCGCGTGCGAATTCGCACGAAAACTAATGCAAATTGAACCAGGCAGTGACATGGTTAAATTCGCATATACCCTGCCTATGCGAAATCGCGGCAAAAAACGCACGCGGAATCGCATCCGCATGCGATTTCGTCAGCGGTGGAATCCCGGTGATTCGCATCGCACTAATGGAAACGGGCCCTTAACACTTACTTTGTTAACACTGTTCATAAAATGCAGTTTGTGCTGTACAAGTTACTTCATCCAGAATACAGTTGTGCTGTAGAAAAACAAGGATATTGTACTGATGGCTAGACTGTTTCATCATGTCAATCATAATTATATATGTAATACAGCGAATATAAATATATTCACTGCAAGCTAGGTGTATTATGTGTGCACATCTCATTGGCTTATAAGCAGCCTGCAGGCTTTATAAAGCAGCAGAGAACTGTTTGGGAGTGAGTTTCTCCAATTGTGTGTTTGGTAAGTTTTAGAGCAGTAGGAGACAGGCCTTGGAGGTGGCAGCTCCAAGGTTTTGGCTGCGCTCACATATGGTGTTAGATGCTGGTTCTGGGGCCCCGGGCAGTGAGAGTTCCCGGGGCCCCAGGGTGGCTCATGCACCATTGTTTTTAATTATTGTAGTATCCCATGCAGTTTAGTTAGGAGGGGGGCAGATGAGAGGGAATATCCTGCACGCTGGTGCCCCCTGCTGGTCATATAGCCATTGTCTATATGCAACTGAAGCCCTCTCCAACTAATTGGCTGACTTGCTCAGCTTCTGCTTGATTATCACTGCAAGCTAGGTGTATTATGTGTGCACTTCTCATTGGCTTATAAGCAGCCTGCAGGCTTTATAAAGCAGCAGAGAACTGTTTGGGAGTGAGTTTCTCCAATTGTGTGTTTTATAAATATAACCAGTACATTCAATTTGTATGAACTTGAAATGGCATTATGAGCCAGATCAAGTATAAAAGGGGTTGATTAACTAAACTGTGTTAGTGCATAGCGTAAGAGTGCTATACAGTTTACGCATGCGCTATTTATGTTACGCGCGCTAAGTATGTGCGCAGTTATGCGCGCTAATGCTGGCGTGTGGTTGGTAGCACGCGGCATTGACTTTACTGACGCAAGTGTGTGTGCGTAACTTTTTACGCGTGTAGTTGTGTTAGTTGGCGTTCATTTATATATTTCAGTTATTTATTATTTTATTTATTTGTCCCTCCAAGTGCTGACGAATATATGTACTCACCCTGGAAGACCGTCAAATGTAATTACACAAAGCGCGTAATGACGCACGCAATCATGGGCTATAACCATCAGTTACGGCATATTACCACATGCTGAGTAACATACTTGCGTTATAGCGTAATGCTCCTATTGCGCGCACCTTGCATTGTTACGTAACTTTTCTGTGCGCGTGGGACACAATGCAATACACGTGCAGAAAAGTTACGTCCACAAAAAAAAACGTAGTTTAGTGAGTCAACCCCATTGCCTTTCAAATTAACAAAAGTCATAGACTGCTGAGTGTCAAATTGTGGATAAAAAACAATAATAATTTAACTGCGTTTAGTATAAGTCTTCAGTATATACAAAAGTAATACTCTGGCATATAAGACTACTTTTTAACCTAGGCAAATCTTCTCAAAAGGGGGGGGGGCTCATCTTATACGCTGGGTGTCCTCTTATAGGGTGGGTGCTGAAACGTCAGAGCCAGACTGCTGGAGAATCTGCAGTTGGCGCATATGATGGGGGGAGCTCCAAAAACGGCCGCAGACGCATCCCCGTCGTATGTGGCAACCATATGAAAGCAGCAAGCGCGGTGCTGTACAAGTATGGTAAAAGAAAAATCCACTTACCAGGATTCGTGGAAGGAAGGATGGGTGAAAGGCGTGTTTGCGCTACTGCTCTGTCTTGGAGACCGGGATAGCTGACCAATCCAAGGAGGCTTTGTATACAACAACCAGCCAATAGCTGGTAAGGTACATCGCTTGCCGTGATTGGCTGGTTGATGTATATTGGGTACCACATACAATACAGCACCAGTATCTGCACCTGTTTATACAGTATAGCACCAGTACATACAGAACCGAATACAAATGTCCAACAGTCAAGAGGGGTAGTCTTATACGGCAAGTTTATCACAAAATCTATATTTTAACTGGAAAAGTTGGGGGTTAGCTTATACGTCTAGTCATCTTATACACCCGAAAACACGCTATATATATTGTATAGCAAAACAAAACACATAGTAAGAGGGCTTTTGGTCCTTATGAGCCTGCTGGGTAGCATATATATATATATATATATATATATATATATATATATATATATATATTATAATATATATATAATATACATTTAACATCTTTTTTTACATTTTAATTCTGAAAAGGTGGTATTTTAGGTCTATTTCAGGGCATCTTTTACTGTACATGAAATATTTAAGTGGATGTACAGTAGAAGCTTTTTTTTTTTTTTTAATTTTTACTGTACCCAGATCTTCAGGCCGAGTATTTGAGTGCATATCTTTTTAATGACTAGATGACCACTATGTTAGGAATGCATTTCAATGAGTTCTCAATATTCTCTACAGATATAATAAACTTTTAAATATTCTTCTCATCCAGTGAGTCATCATCTCCTTTTAATTGCACCTCTTGCATTTTTAACTACTAACATTTCCTCCAGATCTGAAGTATTTCCCTTTCTCCTGCAGCTGGCATTAGACATGAAAGGCTTATCTCTGGCTGGGAGGAGGAAGTCATACAGCTGAATACATTATTAAGAACTGTACATTTTTTTCCTGATCGAGCAGATGAGATGCTTATGAATTCAGAGACTATTCCATGTTCATCTGACATGACTTTCTAGAATATGTGCGGATGGTTACAAGTAGTAATGATGTTCATTTATATTAATCATCACTAGAGAACTTGTGCCCAGTATAGCTTGGTTGATTCTCTCCCATATAAGATTGGGCCACTTATGGCTGGTTGAGGTTTAATTGCTGTCTGCTCAGATTTACCAGCCCAAACCATCCTTAAGTAACTACATAGTTACATAGTTATTTTGGTTGAAAAAAAGACATACGTCCATCAAGTTCAACCAGTATAAAGTACAACACCAGCCTGCTCCCTCACATATCCCTGTTGATCCAGAGGAAGGCGAAAAAACCCTTACAAGGTGTGGTCCAATTAGTCCCAAAAGGGAAAAATTCCTTCCTGACTCCAGATGGCAATCAGATAAAATCACTGGGTCAACATCATTAGGCATAACCTAGTAATTGTAGCCATGGATGTCTTTCAACGCAAGGAAAGCATCTAAGCCCCCTTTAAATGCAGGTATAGAGTTTGCCATAACGACTTCCTGTGGCAATGCATTCCACATCTTAATCACTCTTACTGTAAAGAACCCTTTCCTAAATAAATGGCTAAACTAGTGTCTTTTACATGAACTTTAAGCTGGCAGTGATATTGTACATTCCTAAAGAATTTTAGGAAATTACTTATGTTAGAATGTTTTAAAAGAGTGGTTTTGCGCTCCTCTGTTCACTAATCACGTTTACACAATAGCACTAGTCCCAATGGATCGCTAAACCCTGGGGGGTATCACCTCCCTGAACAGTATTAGTATAGCACCAATATGATGCGTGGGTGTAGCGCTCAACACTATTCCTACCAACAGTATGTATAATACATAAATTGCATATTCCTTTACATCAAGTCCATCAAATATAACGCAATTAGCTGCATGCATAAATGTCCCAATATCGCCAGGCTTTACTCCTATATAGGACTGTAATTCCACCAGCAGCAGTTCAAGTTATTCCAGCAACAGCTTGATTGGATCCACATTTAAATATAAACACTCTTACCAACGATATTGGCTGATCAAATCAAAATCAGCATCAGCGTTTTTCCACAGGTAGAAAGCTAAGATCACCTCTTCTCACGAGCCAACTTCATCCTACCGGTTTCGTCATCAATGACTCATCAGGGGCATCATGCCCCTGATGAGTCATTGATGACGAAACCGGTAGGGCGGAGCCTCGGGCGCAGTGTGCGGAGACGCTGGATACAAACGGAAGCAATGAGGACGCTCAGCTTTTAAATGCGCATTTAATCTTCATGATCTGTGAGTGCAATACTTTGTGTTTTTATACATATTAAACGGAGTTACGCTATGGAAGCCTTTCTTTGAGTTCTTTAAGGTGCAGTATTGGTCGATCAGGGTGGATATCCCAGAACAAGCGATTGTAGCTGGTCTATTCGATCAGCCATAATAGTTGGTGAGCGTGCATTTTTCTCATTTCCACGGTGGTGGAGGCACTGGTGAGACACTGAGTGAGCACATGTGGTGATTATAAGGAAGGTTAAACAGGGTCACGCTATGTTTCTGCCATTCCTGTCTTTTTGAGTGACACCCTGGATGAAGTTGGCTCGTGAGAAGAGGTGATCTTAGCTTTCTACCTGTGGAAAAACGCTGATGCTGATTTTGATTTGATCAGCCAATATCGTTGGTAAGAGTGTTTATATTTAAATGTGGATCCAATCAAGCTGTTGCTGGAATAACTTGAACTGCTGCTGGTGGAATTACAGTCCTATATAGGAGTAAAGCCTGGCGATATTGGGACATTTATGCATGCAGCTAATTGCGTTATATTTGATGGACTTGATGTAAAGGAATATGCAATTTATGTATTATACATACTGTTGGTAGGAATAGTGTTGAGCGCTACACCCACGCATCATATTGGTGCTATACTAATACTTATGTTAGAAACTTAGAAAAAAGAAAGTTTTTAAATACGGGACTTTTCACACGGATGTCGATAAATGACCATGGTACTCGTCATTAAAGTTAATGGACAGCCACCAGCATGATAGTTTACCATCATTTGCATAAACGCTGTACTCGATCTTGTCATTACTCGTCCTTTTGTTTCATCCTGGAAGCTACATGTAGTGTCCTGGATCGGGTAACCATGGTGCTTCTGTGTCCCCCTGCAGGGGTCTAAACGTGATGCATTTGCCAAACAGCGACAAAGTTTGCCAATAGTGATGAGCAAAACTGCCGATATTCTTTTTGCATTCGTTTTACTTTCAAAACATTATATTGAACAAGTTCAAATTTACAAACATTGTCAGCAATTAAACTCTGCCATGAGGGAAACAGCTTTTTTTTTTGCATTTATTTAAACAAAAATAATGTAAAATTTGACTTCCGAGCGAAAATGCCATTGAAAATCATTTTGCAATAAGGTTGTGAATTTTTGCATTTTTACAAATCTTTGCACTAAAACAAATTATCCTAGTGCTTTTCACGAATTTTCACAGTAAAAATATTATTTTTTTTTACGTATTTCATGATTTTTTGCATTGGAAAGAAAAAAATGTTCTTTGCCCATACTGAGAATATACAATGTATTTTCATGAAAATACTTTCTCAAAATTGAAAAAGCATTTTTTTGTATGCAAAAATGACTGGTGAAAATTCGCAAGCAACACTGGTTGCCAAATGATTTCCTACACTTTAGCAGAAGAGCATTTGAGAAAGATGCAGGGCTGCTGCGGGGAGCTCCAAGACTCTACACTGTAAGTACAAAAGCCAAAAAGACAATAAGCCAATGTAATAAACATTTGATTTGCTAAAGGCAATTTATAGCTACTTACTATTTACAGTAGATCTGTCCAGTGCAGACGTAAATCTCTTCTACAAACAAAAAAGTTGATTCTGTAAAGGTAACTGTGCATAGAAGGGCAATATGTAGTGAATTAATATTTATTTTTTTTGCATAGTGCTGACTGACTATAAAAAGCCATTAGTGACCCATGCAGGCAAAAACAGAGAAAGCAAATATGAAGCATGAGGATTTTGTATACACAGCTGAGAAGTTTGGGAACCATGCACCTAAATGTTTTGCCTTGGAGAGTCAATGTTGATCCTGAAGTGGGAAATGGTTCTAATTAGCGATTCAGGTCATCTTGGCGCCTGCACACCACTGCATAGTAGTGGCTGACTTGGGCGCTGCCTTAGACTGTAATATTAAATGTAGCTATAACGGAGCTGGGGAAATTCTCCTGAAATCTGGTGCTGACAATACTTGGACCCAGAATCGCATGCCTCAATGGACAAATTAGGTTATCAGTAGAGAAACATATTTGTTATATTATCCTACATTGCCTAACGCAGGGAGAGACATCTATTGGCCTCTACCCATGCTCAGCTGACCAACTCCAGGAAAATACATACGCCTAATTAGGAGAGTTAGTGTTAGGGGACTGTGTAATGGAGATTAGCTTTAGTTGTTACATAAATAAAGGTAAGAATCTGTGTCAGGAAGGGGTTGAAATCGTGTGGATGTTGGAATTCAGTAAAAAAAAACAAAAAAACTGTCATTCCGTTTTTTTTCCTAGGTGATATTTTCACAACTTGTCATAAAATGCCTTTTAAGCCACAAGCAAGCAAGAACATACTGAAAATAATGTTGATGGTACTTTTCACCAACTTTTGGGTACTTTTTCAACTGTAAAATGCTGAAAAGTTATTTTAAAGAGAAAATTAAAATTATCTTCTAGGAGATAACTCAAGTGAAAAAAATAATTGCTTATGGGCCAATTTGACCAATTGGCACTGTATTGACATGATGAAGCAGCAATGAGCTACAAAACACATTGTACTCTGTGCTAAATTTCCCTTTGAAATAATATAAGGCAAAAAAGGAGAAAAAGCCGGCACCATCAAATGCATCTTAAGCTCTTTTATTCTTTAAAATATGCATACAGCATTGTAAGCGACCGCAGTAGAAATGCTAGCACAGGCTTCCAGTATCCGTAGTTTCAGGTGCTGCACATCTCGTATCTTCACAGCATAGACAATTGCCTTCAGATGACCCCAAAGATAAGTCTAAGGGGTCAGATCGGGAGACCTTGGGGGCCATTCAAATAATTAAATAGAGAAGCAATGGTGCCTCATATATTGGTTAATATGCCCTGCACAATATAGGGTGGGGCCAACCTGAACATTAAGAATACATAATTAATTAAAGCAACAAAAGGTCATAAGGCCACCATAATTATACCAATATGCAAAATCAGTTTATTACAATATAAATCAATACAAAGCACAATCCCCTAGATATAGCCCTCAAAAAACCACAAACTCTCCCCACATTAAAACCAAGAAACAGTGCGGAGCCTGAATCATGCATGAGTGGTCCAATGCCTGCAAAATAGGTGGTAAATCAATCATTGGCTTCAGCCTATGAAACTATATATATCCACACAATCGCCCACGCATACATACACCTTCCAATCTGCAACAATGTCCCAATTGGGGGCCATTCAACTGACCCATGACGACCAATCCTCTTTCCAGGAAACTGTTCATCTAGGAATGCTTGGACCTGACACCCATAATGTGGTGGTGCACCACATTATGGCATTTCTATGGCATTTCTCCTGCGGTGTTGCTATCAGTGTGTGAAGAGTGGGAGAAGAGGGTTGCATTGACAATCCAACGCAATGAGCAGCACATTGAACACATTTTATAAGTGGTCAGAAACTAGCAAATAACTCATGAAAGAATAAAGTTACATTAAAACCAAGCACACCATTGTATTTCTTGTGAAATTTCCAAGAAGTCTGATGTGTCACATGACCCTCTTCCTATTGAAAAAAGAAAAGTTGGATTCAAAATATCTGACTTCAAAATGGCCGCCATGGTCACCACACATCTTGAAAAGATTCCCCCCTCACATACACTAATGTGCCACAAACAGGAAGTTAATATCACCAACCATTCCCATTTTATTATGGTGTATCCATATAAATGGCCCACCCTGTACTTTATATACACAATATGGACTCCAGGCAGCCAGTTAGCTTCTGCTGCATATTATTAACCAATGGGAACAAGTCCTACCTAGTGGACCTGATGGGGATCTGCGCTACTGCTGCCCTGATAGGCCCATTTGAAGTGGGGTTCTGCCACTATCTCACACAGCCCAGGTCACAGAGTGTAACGATCGGTGTAACACAGAGAGTGTCTGATTACCGGTGATCTGCAGTATCACCGAGAATGCAGAATATACCCGATTATTGATGATCTGCAGTATCAGCGATAATCAGTTATATCTTCTAACCTCTGGACACCTGAAGGATGAGAGTATTTGGTGCTACAGAAATACTTTGAGGAGAGCACCCTATAGAGGGTGCTAGACAGTACAAGATACTGCACAGAAGTACGTTCCTTCCGTTAGCCTAGACTCTCCCGGGGGAGGAGCTAGGCTGAGAGTAGGAAGGACAGAGTGTGAGTGACACCAATGAGGGTGTCACTAACAGGTCTGGTAACTGCCTCTAACAGTAAGGCCAGTTCTCGAGGTCGGGCAAGCCAGGTCGTTAACACACAGACAGATAAGGTACAGATTCAGGAGACAGATACGGAATCCAATGGACAGGCAGAGTTTGGCAACGGAGTATCAGAATAGCGAGGTACAGAATCAGGAGGCAGATACAGAGTCCAGGAACGAGCAGAGTTTGGCAACAGGATATCAGAATAGCAAGGTACAGAGTCAGAGATCAGGCAGGCAGAAGGTCATAACAAATAGTACAATACAATATTCCTAAGCTAAGGTGTGAGCTCCGTGATCATCAACACCTTTGGAAACTGGTCTAGAACACAGATACTGACAAGGTCTGAGTGCTACCATGTAGTGATCGCAACGCCAGACGCCAGAGAAATGACCAGCACCCAGTATATATACCACAGCGCTCTCCAGCACCACCCCTAAGTGCTGGACCAATGAGAACTGGTGAAAATGTCAGCTGACCAGCTTGGTCAGCTGACTCTCCTCTGGCTGTCATATAAGCTCTGCCTCTCAGCGCGCGCGTCCTTCTGAACCTGTGTGGACTATCAGTCCCAGCCACACCAGACATGTTTTGCAATGTATCTGCTGACTCGGGCGAGGGACCCGCTGCGCTGCTCTCCAAGCAAGCGGCGGCCTCCCCGCGTCCAACCACACTGTCATTAACATTGTCATGCGCGCAATCTGAAGCATCCAACGCGGACTCCACCGCTCTGCCCATGCGGCATGCGGCGGTTTCTCCGCGTTGTGCCGCCATGTTGGACGCGGAAACAGCCGCCTCACTCTGAGTACTTGCGGCGGCTTTTCCGCGTTTCCTCACACAGAGGCAGCAAAACACTTCCTATTGCCGGGCATGTGTGCGGATGTCATCACCAGACATAATATGTGACTCATATTCCTGAAGGTAGGTCAACACACAACTTGATTTTTAAATCATTTTTAAATAGTTTTATAGTTTTTGAACACCTCCAGCTGTTACTTTCTTTCAGTTGTAGTTAACCCTATTAAGGGGTTTAGTTTTATGATTTTGTCAAAAGGTTTAATATTTTGGCTGAGTGGATACAGTACTTTCCCACATACGAATTTTAGTTTTTGCTTGTCACCCAGACTTGTGAGTATTGATTCTTCTGAGCATCTGCTGTATATATCCGCATACCTAGAGCCACTAGCCACACTACAATACGCTATATTGGGCTTCCAGAATTTCTGTGTTTTCTCTTTGTACAAGACCCAAGATGTGAAAATAGCATAATGATAAAGTATGCAGTGATCTATGAACACATAGCTGAAGATTTGTTTTGTCAACACTGCAGTGAATGAGAAATGAGCCTTGGTAAAGTTTTTAATAATACGTTTAACTGGTTCACTTCTTCCTCCCTGCCAGACCTGGGCTTTTTATTGTCTATCTCCAACTGTGGCAAAGGTGAAGGTGACTCGTTTGTAGCAGGAGTGCTAGTAGTTAAATATGCAAAGAGCACAGCTTAAAAGGAGAGGATGACTCACAGGATGAGAGGATTATTTAAAAGTTTATTATCCCTGAAGAAAAAACGGAAAAGCTGCTGAAAAGTATTGGATATTATGCATTCAAAGAATATATACTGAAAAATCAGGAGGAATTATTTAGAAGTCTAGGTACAGTGAAAATAAAATGACTGCTCCTTTCAAATACAAAAGTTAATATTTTATTATAATCAAAAGAGGTCTTATTAAAAAAAAATAATAGTGTAGAGCAGGGGTGCCCACACCTTTTAAGCTTGTGAGCCACTTATTAACCTGCAGAGTCTACGAGATCTACCTCCCCCCCCCCCCCCCCCGCAGCATACATAAGGATTCTTCACCCCTCCCCCCCAAGCCTGGTGAATAGCAGCAGCAGGAGCCTTCTCCCCTACATGTCCTTAGCCCCCCTCCCTTTCCCAGCAGTTTAGTCCTCCCTCTGCCAACATAGCAAGTAGCTTCAGAATCCTCCGGAAGCTTTTTGCCCACAGTGTTCTCACTTGCCTGGCAGTCTGGAAGGGAGAAGATGCTGCATACGCAGGCAGCCTGGAGGGGAGGAGACGTCGTGTGAGTTACACAGCCTGGAGGGGAGGAGACTTGTCTCCTCATTTGCTCCTCTCCCCTTCAGCCGCACCTTCCCTTTAGCCACGCCTCTCCCCTCTTCTCAATGATGCTGCTAAGACAGCAAAATCTGACAGCCGCGGCTGTGCAGCTTCAGATTATGACAGAAGACGGCCAGACAGCCACCATCTACTCAGCAGGTGGTCACGATCTACCGGTAGATTGCTATCGACCTATTGGGCACCCAGGGTATAGAGTCACTACACTTGAAAGATATTCATGCCATGCTATGCCATGCTATGCCATGCTATGCAGGGCCAAAGCAGATGGAAACACTCAGAGCAGCCTGGAAGACCACAGCTAAATGCGGAGCAGTGCTTTTCAGCGCTGCTAGATTTGGGCACAGCCAGTGCCGCCATAGACTGTAATGGGAATCAGTCTATAGCGGCGCTCAGTGAGCAAAGTCGGCTCCGTCAGAAGACGGAGCTGAAGTTGCTTAAAAAACACAATAATTCGGCCTCCAAAATCGCTGGAAGCCGAATTATTTCATTCCCCCATGGCAGCCTGGAGGGGGAATAGTAATTAGAGATGTCGCGAACCTCCGATTTTCGGTTTGCGAACCCTGTTCGCGAACCTCCGCGAAAGGTTCGGTTCGCGAAAAAGTTCGCGAACCGCAATAGACTTCAATGGGGAGGCGAACTTTGAAAATTTGAAAAAATTCTACTGGCTCAATACAAGAGAAAAAGTAGACAAGACAAATAGCATTTATATCACGCTTTTCTCCTGGCGGACTCAAAGCACCAGAGCTGCAGCCACTAGTGCATGCTCTATAGGCAGTAGCAGTGTTAGGAAGACTTGCCTAAGGTATCCTACTGAATAGGTGCTGGCTTACTGTCTACTTTTTCTTTTGTATTGAGCATAAATGGTAAATGCTAGGCCAGCTTCAGTTAGTACTGTTGTGGTGCAGTGGTTAGGGTGCTTGCCCACCACACAGTGAGACCCGGGTTCAAATCCCAGCCAATGTGAGTAGGCTTTTATGCTACAAATCCTTAAAGGGAACCTAAACGGTGAAGGATATGGATTTTTCCTTTTAAAATAATACCAGTTGCCTGAATCGCCTGCTGATCCTGTGTCTCTAATACTTTTAGCCACAGCAACTGAACAAGCATGCAGATCAGGTGCTCTGACTGAAGTCAGACTGGATTAACTGCATGCTTGTTTCAGGGTGTGATTCAGCCACTATTGCAGTCACAGAGATCAGCTGGACTGCCAGGCAACTGGTATTGTTTACAGGAAACATCCATATCACTCTCAGTTAAGGTTCCCTTTAAGCAACCTAATGTTTCTATTGCATTGAGCATAAATAGTAAATGCTAGGCCAGCTTCAGTTAGTACTGTTGTGGTACAGCGGTTAGGTTGCTTGCCCACCACACAGTGAGACCTGGGTTCGATTCCCAGCCAATGTGAGTTGGCTTTTATGCTACAAATCCTTAAAGGGAACCTAAACGGAGAAGGATATGGATTTTTCCTTTTAAAATAATACCAGTTGCCTGAATCGCCTGCTGATCCTGTGTCTCTAAAACGTTTAGCCACAGCCCCTGAACAAGCATGCAGATCAGGTGCTCTGACTGAAGTCAGACTGGATTAGCTGCATGCTTGTTTCAGGGTGTGATTCAGCCACTATTGCAGTCACAGAGATCAGCTGGACTGCCAGGCAACTGGTATTGTTTACAGGAAACATCCATATCACTCTCAATTAACGTTCCCTTTAAGCAACCTAATGTTTCTATTGCATTGAGCATAAATAGTAATGCTAGGCCAGCTTCAGTTAGTACTGTTGTGGTACAGCGGTTAGGGTGCTTGCCCACCACACAGTTAGACCTGGGTTTGATTCCCAGCTATGGTATGTAAACTGGTTTTTGAAATAGTATAATTCCCTGGCAGATGAGACCCTCCTCCCTCCAGTAGGAGGGAGGAGGGAATAGGTAGAAGGGGAGGTGGGAGGAGGGAGGTGGGAGGAAGTAGCAGCTGTCCCTTAACTATTTAGTGTAGGCAGACAAGTGAGTGAAATGGCATAAGGACCTTGCTTGGAGGAGGGAGGGGGGCGGGCCTCCAGCAGTGAGAGCAGTGTGTTTGACAATAGTGTGACTGCTGACTGTGATGTAGAGGGTTAAAGTTTTGCTCAATAGAGCATTATGGGGCGAATCGAACTTCCACAAAAGTTCGCCTGGTGCAGGCGAACGCGAACCCCCAAAGTTCGCCTGGAACCATTCGCCGGCGAACAGTTTGCTACATCTCTAATAGTAATTAATACGGGCCAGACTTGTGCAAAAGCAGGATCACGCATATACCGGCTGTATTCTGCGCCCAAGTCTACCGGCGCCGATTTCAAATGTACGCGCTAAATGGGCTTAGATGTACCAGACTCTTAATCAGATGGGGTCTTCCAAGATGTACCCTTTTGTCTTTATAAAGGGACCCTATTTAATTGCAAAGAACATTTTATTTATATTTTATTGATAGCATGAATATGCTTGAGGAACACTGCTGTATACTCTTCATTCTATAATTTTAACAGTGTACTGAAAGTACTGTTGGTCAAACTTTCCTTCCATTCACATCAAATTAATTTCACTCAAATTAGTCCCAATTTTAAAGTTTACATGGGACCCAAATGCATATTCCACCTAAGGCAATGTGGGGCGGGGGTCGAGGGCACAGGTCAGTCTACTATTCTCTACAGGGCTTGTATGGCAGCCAAAAGTAACAAAAATGCATGAGTGGTTTAAGGACATAATGGAAGAAACCTCAATACATCTGTGTAGTCTCTTTTTCTTCTTTGAACTATTAACCAGGTAACTTGGCAACGGAGTTGCCTAACTTATGAAATTGTGGCTATAGTTGCTGCAACCTAGCTATATCAGTCATCGATGATGTAGTTGGGACGCCAAACATTGGGGGTGGTGGCAGCAGCCAAGACGGTGCGGTTGGGGGGGTTGGTTAGGGCTAGGCATTAGTAAAGTGATGGCTCAAGTGAGGATAGGGCAAGGTTTTATAATCGGATATCAAGTGGAGGGGCAGCTAAGCTAATGCATTGGTAGGAGTGTAGGTGTGGGTATAGGGGTAGGTTTAGTGTTAATTATTGGTGGATCAGACTTGCCATGTGCAGGGGGGGGGGGGGGCAGCAACGAGGTACCCTATCAGTGCAACATTGCACTAATGACATAATGCACTTACCCCTACCATTGCAGTTGTGCGCTGCCTGCGCAGAGGAATTTTACTGTCACTTTGTGCATCAGGCTCTTAGTGATGATATTCTCTGCAAAAAAGGCTTGTTATGGGACTCCTGATGAGCTCCTAATATGAGTATACTCTGTAAACTGCTGTGGAAGGTATCAGTGTCAGATAAATACAGAATAATAAAATAGTAAATAAGAAAAAGAGTACAGATGTAAACAAGACAAATATTTTTTATTTATTGTTTATGATTAAATATTCAATTGAATTTACTTCAGCTCTATATTATGAGAGGTCAGAAATGTGGAGGACCCCTTATATTAAGTGGGGCTCTCAGATTCTACTACAAGCCACTCCCATCTTCCTGGCCTAGGTGTGCATGTATGCACGTAAAGATGAGTCCATTCCTTTCACAAGGGCACTATGTAAAGGGGAGGTTTTCTTTACCATTTTTCAGACTGTCTGATCTAGATCAGGGCTTAGAGCCCTACACTGATGATCTGCAAATCCTGGTTTAGCCTGCATGAGGGACTGTGAGTTAAAGGGAACCTAAACTGAGAAGGATATGGATTTTTCCTTTAAAATAATACAAGTTGCCTGGCTCTTCTGCTGATTGTGTGTCCCTCAACAAGCCTGCAGATAAGGTGCTATGACTGAAGTCAGACTGGATTAGCTGCATGCATGTTTCAGGTGTGTGATTCAGCTACTACTACAGCCAAAGAGATCAGCAGGCCTGCCAAGCAACTGGTATTGTTTACAAGACAACATTCATTTCCCTCTCAGTTAAGGTTCCCTTTAAAGGGAACCAGAGACGAGGGGATCCTTAAAAATTAAGAGTTTATACATACGTGGGGCTTCCTCCAGCCCCATAAGCCTGGATCGCTCCCACGCCGCCATCCTCCGCTGCCTCTATCGCCGGTACCGGGTCTCGTCACTTCCACCGGACGCGACCAGTTGTACGCATGCACAGGGGCTCCCTCCGGCTTTGTACGCATGCGCCTATGCAGTACGGAGGGAGTGCACTGCACTTGCATCAACTGGCTCGACTGGCCAAAATTACGGGACCCGGTACCGGCGGACAGATGCAGTGGAGGATGGCGGCGTGGGAGCGATCCAGGCTTATGGGGCTGGAGGAAGCCCCAGATATGTATAAATCTATTTATTCTTCATCTCTGGTTCTCTTTAAAGAGGAGCTTTCAGCCATACTATCTCAGAAAAAAAACACATATATATATATAAGTAGATTAGTACTTGCTCTACTTATATTAACATATGTATTGCACTATCAACATTTTGATTTTAGTGATTTTTCTATAGTAAAAAAAAAAGAGAAAATCCTTCTTAGGATTTTCCATCTTGAGTGTCTATCTTGAAGCCAATCCTGACATCATTTTCTCCCTACTCTGTCTGCATTTTCACTGGCCGCCCTCCTCCCAGTTTTCAGACACTCCCACCCAGCTCTGCAATAGAAAGCGCATTGTCATTGTGTGACTGCAGCTTCTCAGCGTGAGAAATATTGGCAAATCAGAGAGGCACAGAGGTGTGGGAGGGGAAAACATCAGGGAAAGAGGCTTCAGCCAATCAGGCTGCATTAGTTAAGTCTGAGTGAAAAGTAAAGAAGAAAAAAGAAAACCCAGCATGCCCTGCAACTTCCTTTGTGCCACAGATGTACAAAATAAAAGCCAGGTAAACTGGGGCATGATCTTTTATCAACCTGAAAAGTAACAGTGATTTTTAACTTTTGGATTGCCTGGTTAGCAACCTTATTACTTCTTTACCAGATTACAAAAAAATTGGTTTTATGCCTGAATGGTACGCTTTAGGGCCCGTTCAGACTGCACGCGTTTCCAGCCGCGTTTTGGAAACGCGTGCAGGAGGCCGACAGGCACGACATCAGACAGTGCATAGAGTGCACTGTCTGATGTTGACACTGCATGCGTTCCGGACCTGTGCGGTCCGGGAATGCATGCTGCACGCAGATTTTGTCAAAACGCGCGGCTGTCCCATTCACTTTTCAGTGATGGGATCAGCCACGCAACGCACACAAACGTGGATGGCGTGCGTTCGTACGCGTTGCGTTCCGCATTTGTGATAAGAAGCATTGGTAAGGGGCAACACTCGTTTAGAAAAATGGTAAACTTTTGACACACTATGTTTGCTTCTTCATGGACACACGCATTCACAATTCTCAGTGCAATCAAAAGAGGCACAGCTAACGATTGCACTGTATATGTAATGCTCGCATTTGGCTGTACCCTGCCTCCTACCTAGCGCTTAGGAGATTGTGACAGAACTCATTTGAGGTATTTTAAGGTGCAATGCCTTGCCTTAGTGAATGAGCTTCTATGTGGATAATTGTAGATAATAAACAAGAAACAGCACTGACCTACTACTGAATACTGAAAGGAATAATAGAAATGAATAATACTGAAAGCCAGTATCATAAGTAAATAATTTGCAGAAAAGATGAAAAATAGACTAATACATTAGATAATTGATTTACAAACGCTATTATAAGATTTAAAAACTGTTATTAAACAGTGTAAAACATATTTTTGTTCTTGTAATGAAATTAACTGGAATCTTTAAAAAACATCACAATAAATAATAACATAGCAACAGAGTACATTTGAAATCGGCGCCGGTAGACTTGGGCGCAGGATACAGCGCTATATGGCTGATCCTGCTTTTGCACAAGTCCGGGCCGATTTAATTACTATTTCCCCTCCAGGCCGCCATGGATAGTGGGGGAATGAAATAATTCGGCTTCCAGCGATTGCTGGAGGCCGAATTATTGTGTTTTTAAGCAACTTCGGTTCCGTCTTCTGACGGAGCCGACGTTACTCACTGAGCGCCGCTATAGACTGATTCTCATTACAGTCTATGGCGGCGCTGGCTGCGCCCAAATCTAGCAGCGCTGAAAAGCACTGCTCCGTAGCAACATGCTCTGCAAGGTTGGATAAAAATGCTGTCAGATAAGATCATTATCAAAAGGTAAAATTAAACAATATAAAATGATAACAAAATTATTGCAAAAACGTTCTCTGGAACATCATCAAGCCCTCTAGTCTAAATATCATGTTCTCAGTCTAACTATCTAGAATTCTTCTCTGTCCTTTCATTTCTTAAAACAATAATGTATGTCTAAAATGACCTCAATTGCGATAAAAAGCAATAATGCAGCATCACAGTTATGTTTTCCTTGAAATATCTGGAAGAATTGAATTATTGACACCATTTTTAATATTTCTTTTGTGTGGCCTAATGTGACTCCTAACCTGCTAGGTAGATACATATCTCTCAATTTAGAGTGAAATACCTGTAAGTGGATGTCATAGTCGATTGCAATAATTAACAAAGTTGACTTCCGAAGACTTATCTCCCTTCCAAAAAAAAAAAAATGTTAATAAGGTAAAGGTTTTTTTTGTATTTTGTTTTTTCTTTAATTCAAGTACCGTATATACTCGCATATAAGCCGACCCGCATATAAGCCGACCCCCCAACTTTTCCCTGAAAAAACAGGGAAAAATGATTGACCCCCATATAAGCCGGGGGTAGGAAATGCTGGCCGCCTTATTCCCCGAGTGTGTCCCAGTATAGCTAGTATAGTGCTCAGTATAGCGATCCCCCCTCCCCCCGCCCCCTCCGCGGCCGCCGCTGCTATTACCTGTTCAGCCGGCGGCCGCTTCCTCTACTCCGGGTGCCTCTCGCTCTGCTCTCCATGTCTCCATCACGCGTATTCTTCGTGTATCACAGCAGCGCGCCCGGCGCTGCTGCTGTGACGAGGCAGGAGAGAGCGGTTCCCCTGGTAACTGCGTCATCGCCGTTACCAGGGGAGCTGCTCTCTCCTGCCTCGTCACAGCAGCAGCGCCAGGGCGCGCTGCTGTGATACACGAAGAATACGCGTGATGGAGACATGGAGAGCAGAGCGAGAGGCACCCGGAGTAGAGGAAGCGGCCGCCGGCTGAACAAGTAATAGCAGCGGCGGCCGCGGAGGGAGGGAGGGAGCGAGCGGGCGGGTGGGCGGGGAGCGCACACGGATCAAGACCACCCAAGACTCGCATACAAGCCGACCCCCCAACTTTTGGCCCCCTTTTTGGGGGTCAAAAAGTCGGCTTGTATGCGAGTATATACGGTAACTATATGAGTGGAGATGGCTCGAACCTCCGATTTTTGGTTCGTGAACCTTCGCCAAACGTTCGATTTGCGCGAACTTCCGCGAACCGCAATAGACTTCAATGGGGAGGCGAACTTTGAAAACTAGAAACACTTATGCTGGCCACAAAAGTGATGGAAAAGATGTTTCAAGGGGTCTAACATCTGAGTTTTTGCATGATTGAGTGGCATAGACGCCAAAAGTCCCGGGGAAAAATATGGATTTGACGCAAAGCAGCGTTTTAATGGTCGAAATCACGTTAAATGCTAAATTGCAGCCCAAAAGTTCTTTAAAACATCTTGCATGTGTATACATCAATCAGGGAGTGTAATTAGAGTACTGCTTCACACTGACACACCAAACTAACTGTGTAATGCACCGCAAATAGCTGTTTGTGTTGTGACGGCCGTGCTGGACTGGTGCGCACCATGGCGAGAGTGCAGGCGATGGCGGTTTTCCAGCCCATATGCGCACCATGGCGAAATTGCTCTTCCTCAGTGATATCAGGTAATGTCTGACTGCCTTATCAACTTTCAATGGTTCTTTCTTTATCATTGTTAAAGCTTACATCTATTTTTTTTTAAATACTTGTTCTGCTTGCTGTTCAGTACCTGCAACGAGAATCTGTTATGGAGGGCAAGTCTGCCATTGTGAGTGACCACGGGTAATGGCTGAGGAATCAGGGTTCGATTCCGGTCCGGAGTGGGAGCCTAAGAAATGGCCACCACCACCACACATCAAAGGAAGGCAGCAGGCACGCTGTGGGCAAAGGAGCAGGAACGGCTACCACCCATCCAAGGAAGGCAGCAGGCATGGCATGCACATCCCAAGGTAGTGACCAAAAATAACAATACAGGAGGACTTTTGAGGCCCTGCTGTATATGAGATGAATCAACTTTAAATCCTTTAGCGAGAATCTGTTATGGATTGCAAGTCTGCCATCCATTCAAGTGAAAGGAATGCACTGACAGCCAGGTATAATGCAATGTGCAGTCAAAGATGCAGTGAAAGGTATGCAGTGACTGCAAAAAGCTGTTTGTGTAGCGACGGTCGTACTGGACTGGTGCGCACCATGACGAGAGTGCAGGTGATGTGGCTTTCCAGCCCATATAGTCGGGCTGAGGTAGCTGAATGACGGAACAGTGACTGTCCAGCTGATCAAATTTGGTCTGTCCACAATGAAGCAATGACCTTATTATCTTTTGTGTGCCACCCCCCGAGACACATATAGCCAGCGGTCATTGCTTCATTGTGATACCCAAGCCCCTTCACCGTGGCAAGGTAATGACCTTTTGTTTTAAAGTGTGGTAAAGGCCTTTTGTTTTGTTGTTGCAGCTGCAGTGCAGCCACAAAAATTAGGCAGGCATGTACACGCACCAGAAAAATTATTATAGCGCCTGGAGTCCTGGACTCTGTTGGTGGTGGTGGAAAAGGCAGTCATGTGGCCTGCGGGCAGAGGTGCTGTGTGGGGAGCGACTTAGTCTTGGGGCAGGCAGCCAGTCACACGGCGTGCAGGCAGAGATGCTGTGTGTGGGGACTGACTTAGTCTTCGGACGGACAGTAGCCCTCCGGGATCCATGCCTCATTCATTTTGATAAAGGTGAGGTATTAAACACTTTTGTGACTTAGGCGCCTTCTCTTCTCAGTGACAATGCCTCCAGCTGCGCTGAAGGTCCTTTCTGACAGGACGCTTGAGGCAGGGCAAGACAGAAGTTGGATGGCAAATTGGGACAGCTCTGGCCACAGGTCAAGCCTGTGCACCCAGTAGTCCAAGTGTTCATCGCTGCTCACAGTGTCTACATCCACACTTAAGGCCAGGTAGTCGGCTACCTGCCGGTCCAGGCGTTGGTGGAGGGTGGATCCTGAAGCGCTAAGGCGAGGCATTGTACTAAAGAATGTTCGCATGTCCGACATCACCATGAAATCGCTGGAGTGTCCTGTCCTTGCCTGCGTGGACATGGGAGGAGGATTACTGGCAGTGGTACCTTTATTGCGTTGTGCTGTGACATCACCCTTAAATGCATTGTAACGCATAGTTGCCAGCTTGTTCTGCATGTGCTGCATCCTTTTTGCCTTCAGGTGAGTTGGTAACATGTCTGCCACTTTGTGCCTCTAGCGAGGGTCTAGTAGCGTGGCCACCCAGTACAGCTCATTCCCCTTGAGTTTTTTTTATACGGGGGTCCCTCAACAGGCTGGACAGCATGAAAAATGCAATCAGCACAAAGTTGGATCCAGACGTACTATCCATCTCCTCTTGCTCTTCCTCAATGACGTCAGGTAAGTCGTCCTCCTCTCTCCAGCCACGAACAATACCACGGGACTTCGAGCAGCACAAGCCCCTTGTGATGCCTGCTGCAGTTGTTCTTCTGCCACCGCCTCCTCCTCCTCCTCCAAAGAAACACCTTCCTCATCATCTGAGTCTCACTCCTCTTCCCCACACGACTCTTCGTCCTTCTCCCCCCTCTGTGCTGCCGCAGCTGTTGAGAAAACATCTGGTTCTGATGAAAATTGCTCCCACAACTGTTCCTCCAGTAAATGTTCATGTTCACGCTCCTCCACAGCTTGATCCACCACTCTACGCACGGCACGCTCCAGGAAGTAAGCGTATGGGATCAAGAAGCTGATGGTGCCTTCACTGCGACTCATCAGGTTGGTCACCTCCTCAAACGGTTGCATGAGCCTACATGCATTTCACATCAGTGTATAGTTGTTGGGCCAGAACATCCCCATCTCCCCAGATTGTGTCCTTTTACTGTAATTGTACAGGTACTGGGTGACATCTTTCTTCTGTTCTAGCAGGCGAGAGAACATGACCAGGATCGAATTCCAGCGAGTCGGGCTATCACGTATCAAACGTCTCACAGGCAAGTTGTTTCTCAGCTGAATGCTCGCAAAGCGTGCCATGGCCGTGTAAGACCGCCTGAAATGCCCAAACAACTTCCTGGCCTGCTTCAGGACGTCCTCTAAGCCTGGGTACTTAAACACAAATCTTTGAATGACTAGATTCAGCACATGTGCCATGCAGGGTACATGTTTCTAGGAAGTGTCTGCAACACCTCAACCAAATAACTGTGTGTGCTAGGGCTCAAAACAAGAGCAATTATATGGTAGAGGAAGAAAGCCCTTAAAAAATAGCACCTCCCACAGCAAAATTTGAAAAAGTATAACAAAAATCTTTATTCAACATTGGGTATATTAATAATCACATTACTGATGATTCAATTAAGAATAAAACCATTTAAAAACCAAGCAAATATTCAAACATGATCCCTGCTGCATAAGAAACAATCACTCTAAATGCAATATATTGTATAATAACACAATGCTGCTGTCAGATATAAAACCCCACAGTAGGCTCAATATTGAGCCCAACAGGGGGAGAACCCGGGTTCAGTATACAACCTAATGTGATGCAGGACCAATAAACACCTGTGCAAAAAAAACAACAAAAAAAACCACACAAATAAATATCACATATATAAGATTATGAAATAAAGTGCACAATTGCTATCTAAGTATACAGTATTACTAGTGATAAGATGCCTAATAAAAAATTAAGGCAAAGGAGCAGCCCATAGGAAAAAGAGCATAAAGTGGAGTAGTGCAAAAAATAGGAGATACTTAGCCCAGAAATGGTGAAGTCAATCTCAGCAGCACAGCAGGGAACAAGGAATCCCCTCAGAGGACAAGATCCCACTAGTTCCGCGAGAGTCACCTCGCTTTATCAAGGAGAGAGGATGCAAGTGAAGCCACCATAGCAGCCTTTAAATAGGAAAGAAAAAGGAGGGAACATCCATAATCATCACTCAACACCTGCAAATAATGCCAGGAGTGAGAGAGGGAAAGAGAGAGGCACAGGGTACATGTGTCAGCTTTCCCAAATTCAAAGCGAAAAGGAGATTGCTGCCGTTGTCACACACCACATTGCCGATCTCCAGCTGGTGCGGGGTCAGTCACTGATCCACCTGTTTGTTAAGAGCAGCCAGTAGAGCTGGTCCAGTGTGACTCTCCACTTTGAGGCAAGACATGTCTAAGATGGGCGTGACACCGTCGTACCTGGCATGCAGCATAGGCCCAGGGGAGATGGGGCTGTGTAGCTAGAGAGGAGATCGCAGCACCAGTAGAGTTGAACTGCCACTCAGCCAAGGAGGAGGAGGATGACAACAGCGAAGAAGATGTAGTAGGAGGAGAATAGGTGGCAGGAGGCCTGCCTGCAAGCCGTGGAGGTGTCACAAGTTGATCTGCTGCACAGTCACATACTCCCTGCTTGCCATCGGTCACCAGGTTGACCCAATGGGCTGTGTAAGTAACGTACCTGCCCTGATCGTACTTGGCAAACCAGGCATCCGTGGTCAGGTGGACCCTTGACCCAACGCTGTGTGCCAGAGATGTCACCACTTGCCTCTCAACTTCACGGTACAGTTTGGGTATCGCCTTTTTAGAGAAATAATTGCAGCCTGGTATCTTCCACTGCGGTGTCCCAATGGCCACAAATTTACGGAAGGCCTCGGAGTCCACCAGCTGGTATGGTAACAGCTGGCGAGCTAACAGTTCCGCCAAGCCAACTGTCAGACGCCGAGCAAGGGGGGAACTGGCAGAAATTGGCTTCTTCCGCTCAAAGATTTCCTTCACAGACACCTGGCTGCTGTGGGCAGAAGAGCAGGAACCTCTCAAGGGCAGAGGCAGAGTGGAGGAGGGTGGCTGTGAAGGTGCAAGGGATAAAGCGGCTGAAGATGCTGCACCTGAAGGAGGAAGAGGAGAAGGAGGGTGGGTTTGCTTTTGTGTGCTGCTTTTGCTCAGGTGCTCTTCCCATTGCAGTTTGTGCCTTTTCTGCAGGTGCCTTCATAAGGCAGTTGTCCGTATGTGGGTGTTGGCCTTTCCACGGCTCAATTTTTGAAGGCAGAGAGAATAAAACATTTCCAAACCGCTGAGCCCCCCTGGGGTGATGGCACTATGGTGGCATCAGCAGCTGACGTTGAAGGGCATGTTGTCTGGCACCGGACACTGCCACCAGCTGTTTCTGACGACTAGCTCCTCCTGCTTCTTTCAGCAACTCGTCTCCTCCTACTCCTCTCTGGCTCCCCCTCTGAACTGTCCACTTGGTCATCTTGTCTCTTGGATCCCACGTGGTAACCATATCATCGTCATCATCATAATCATCCTGCCCAGCTTCGCTTGCCTCAGACACCTCCAAAACTGCACCAACAGCAGGTACCTCATCATCCTCATACGTTACGTCCATAGTGTCGCCGCCTAACTCAGACATATGAGGTGGTGTAACTTGCTTAGCGCCTTCATCTGGTTGTAACAATAATGGCTGTGAATCAGTTAATTCCCCACCAATTAACTCCTGAGAAGTGTTAAATGCAGCAGCTGTGGTGCTTGTAGTAGCGCTGGTGGCTGCGGAAGATGAGGTGTTCTGTATTAAATAGTCAACCACGTCCTGACAATCTTGGGAGTTGATGGGATGTGCCTTCTTGAGTACTGTACTTTGGGCCAGGGCCGCACGAAATCACATCAACACGACCTCGCACAGACCTTCCGGGTGGCCTTCCTCTAGGTCTGCCTGTACCTCTGCCTCTACCTGTCCGTTTTGTCCATATTGGGGGGATGAAGCGAAAGGTATGCAGTGACTTGACTAAAACAATGTGCAGTCACACAGGTGCAGTAAGTTAACAGGTATGCACGGAGTGGTATATCACACTGCGTACACTCACTTAGGTAGGTGGGTGCACTATGAACAACAGGTAGGTATATGCAGTGATGGGTATTACAATGTGCACCTGTCAGTCACACACAGACAGGTACCGGACAGGCACAGTGACACTGCGTGTGCTCACGTGGGTGGGTGCACTGAAGTGAACAACAGCAGGTAGGTATATGCAGTGGGTATTACAATGTGCACCTGTCACACACACAGGTAGTAGTCACTGAATGTGCTGGGCCTGGCAGTGGCACACACAGTAGGAATGACCAAGGCTGTCTATGCAACACAAGTGTCAGTGGGACACACACACACACACAAAAAAAAAATAGATCACAAGAACAAGATTAGCTCTTAAAAGAGCTGTTGAGGGGTGCTTTTTTTAGCAATAGGAATCAGCAAGGAGCAAGCTAACAAGCCTACAAGAGCCTAACTAATCTTTCCCTTCTCTAACTACTGCAGGCACACGAGTGAGTAAAATTGCTGACGCTGCCTGCCTTTTATAAGGGGGAGGGGGAGAGTGGCTCCAGGAGGGAGTGTAGCCTGATTGGCTACAATGTGCCTGCTGACTGTGATGTAGAGGGTAAAAGGTGACCCTCATGATGCACTATAGGGGCAAATCAAACTTCCGGTAAAGTTTGCGGTTCTCCGCGGTCGCGAACCCCGGAACCGTTCGGGCCATCTCTATATATGACTGGAGGATGATATGCTCCAAATTGACATTGTTAAATTTCCATATATTGGTGCCAAATTCACAACTATAGCTGTCCCCTTTTGTTGTGCATGCACCCCCTGGGCCTGTGCTGTGTTGCAGGCCCACCTGTCCACTAGGGCACCTCCCCCTGTATTCCACATCTTTTTCCATGGCCGCTTTTGAGCAAGATTTTTCCAGCATGCCGGATTTATCATTTTGATCGATTTCAGCCAGAAATTAATCAAAATGATAATCAAGTGGCCACGTTGTGGCATCAATCTCTGACAGATTTAACTATAATTATTAGTAGCAAAAAAGTTTCTGTACCGTGTTAGCCAAACAAATTATATAGGTAGAAAAAAAAAAAAAAAAAAAACGTTTTGTAAGAAATAATACCTCTTAATGGCTAACTAATAGAGTTAAATGATGCAAGCTTTCTGGGATCTAGTCCCCTTCTTCAGGCATATTTCCAGATGTAAGCTGAAGTAAAACACTGATGCAGATAAATGGTAAACACGAAGATGACAGTTGTGTTGGTTACTGTTTATCCGTTAGGTGTCAGGTGATCAGCAGGCTGGAGCCAGTGAGTTAGTGCAACCATACATGAAATCCAGCAGGTTTCTGAAGATCATGAAGCCAAATCAATCATGTTACATAAGGTGTCATGAATCCTGTTCCACAATTTAAACCTTCTGTTAATGTCTTGAACATTTTCATAAATTTGTACTCAGAAACTTTTCTTGATTGATCATTTTTGAAGTTACCCTTAAAAACAAGTACTTTTAGATCTTGCATGCTGTGTCCTGGTTCACAGAAGTGTTGGCCCACTGGTGTGTCCATTTTACTCTCATTAATTTTAAAGCGGTGATGGTTCATTCTTGTGCGCAGTTTTTGTCCTGTTTCTCCTATATAGATTCCTCTTGAGGGGCATTTCATGCAGCGTATCATGTATACAACATTGGATGACTCGCAGGAAAATTGGTCTTGTATTTGATGATATTTCTGTGAGTTTGGTATTTGTATTTGGTTTGTGCTCAAGATATAAGGGCAGGTCTCACACCTTGTGTTATTGCAGGGTAATGTGCCTGGAGTATCTGGTGTAGATAATGCACTTCTGATAATCATTTGTCTCAAATTGGGAGGTTGTCTGAAAGCAAGCAGTGGTAAATCAGGAAAAACATCCTTCAGGCGTTTGTCTTTATGGAGTATTGGTTGTAGGGCTTTTGATATCTTCCTCAGTGTCTTTAATTTTGGGTTGTAGGTTACCACAATTGGGATTCTGTTGTTTTCAGTCTTTGGGGTGTACTTCAACAGTTCCTCTCTTGATTTTAAAGTTGCTCTGTGTATTTGATCATCAACGATTTGTGGATGATATCCCTGATCTATGAATATTTTACGTAGTGACATAAGTTGTCTGTCTCTGTCCTCTGAATTAGAACATATTTGGTTATACCTCAGAGCCTGGCTGTAAACAATAGATTTTTTGGTGTGTTCCGGGTGGAAACTCTTCCATTTTAGGTAAATATGCCGGTCAGTTGGTTTACGGTATATGGATGTTTGTAAAATTCTATCTTGTATATAAATTGTGGTATCCAGGAAACTGACATGGGAGGTTGAAAAGCTGAGCGTTAACTTGATGTTCTTGTGGTACTCTGAGAAGTTTTTGTGGAATCTGATTAATTCTTCCTGTGATGCTGTCCAGATTAATAGGATATCGTCTATAAATCTGAAGTAAGCCCATGGTTTAATTTCACAAGTTGAAAGGAAGTTTTCCTCCAATCTGGCCATAAACAAATTTGCATACTGGGGCGACATCCTACTTCCCATAGCACTGCCCATTGTCTGTAGATACATATCATTTCCAAATGAAAAATAGTTGTGAGTTAGTATATACCTGATAAGTTGTAGTGTGGGCTCTGTTGGTAGATCATTTAGCTGAAGGAAATGTTGGCAAGCTGCAATACCGTCCTCGTGTGGAATGTTGGTATAAACCTGCTGGATTTCATGTATGGTTGCACTAACTCACTGGCTCCAGCCTGCTGATCACCTGACACCTAACGGATAAACAGTAACCAACACAACTGTCATCTTCGTGTTTACCATTTATCTGCATCAGTGTTTTACTTCAGCTTACATCTGGAAATATGCCTGAAGAAGGGGACTAGATCCCAGAAAGCTTGCATCATTTAACTCTATTAGTTAGCCATTAAAAGGTATTATTTCTTACAAAACGTTGTTTTTTTTCTACCTATATAATTTGTTTGGCTAACACGGTACAGAAACTTTTTTGCTACTATCATCATGCAAGATACCATAATGTACCGCACACATTTGGAATGTAAAACCTTACTGAAGAAATTGGCACAACTGGACAGTGACATCTTTTTTCTATCCAAGTGCAAGAAAGAAAATCTGATACCGAAAGGTATTACTATCCGAAACCCAGTTCAACATACCTTCAATACCCATTTTGCACAGCGACTCTGCTTCAGAACATCAGAAAGGATCAGGAATCATCTCATCAAGGTTTGTTACAGCAAAAAGAAAATTACTCAAGATAATCTATGTTTACTCTATTCTACACTGCAAGGACCATCATTAGAAAGCATTAAATCTACATTACAGAAATTCTACAAACAATTACAACACCATTTAATCCAAAACAAGAAAAAGAAACTCGACAGCCTTAGACTGAAAGCTGAAAACATCATTCTAGATAACAATACAAGTGTACCCCGTTCAGAACCTAAAACTGCCAATCTTTTACCTGTGGTTAACTTGTCCAGCTATAACCCAAGCAAGACTGAATTAGCTGTTCTATCTAAAGGACTCACTTTTTGCCCCACCAAAAGATTTGATGAAATAGAATTTTGTAGTGACATGGAAGAATTTTTTCGGAGGATAAGGCTAAAGGAGTTTTTTCACAACAGACCTAATTATTCATCATTCGAAGATACTGAACCTGCGAATAGCAAAAACAAAAAGAGCAGTACCTGGACACCAAAATTAGGGCGGAACAAGAAATTAGAAGAGTATATTGACAACTTCAGAAAAAGAATCAAATTAGAGATACTGGACAAACAAAAACAGACACTCTACAACCTCAATACTCAAGAAAGGGAATCAATACTGAGCCTTAAAAGCAATGACAACATAGTAATTAAACCAGCTGACAAAGGAGGAGCTGTAGTGATTTTGGATAAATCCAGCTATATTCAAGAAGCAAACAGACAGCTCTCCAACAACACCTACTACAAAAGACTAGAAACAAACCCCACGCTACAATACTCAAGGGAATTGAAGAATATGCTTAATGATCTTTCCTCAAAATCATCTAACATACTTACATTAATACCAGCTAATCCTAAAATAGGCACCTTCTACATCTTACCAAAAATACACAAAGAAGGAAATCCAGGTCATCCTATCATCTCTGGTTTGGGGACACTAACAGAAAAGATATCTGGTTGGGTAGAAAACATTCTTAAACCCATGGTAAGGAATACAGCCAGCTACATCCAAGACACCACTGACCTTCTTAACAAATTGACTGCAATGGGTCCGATCCCAGAGGGTGCTATCCTGGCTACAATGGATGTTGAATCCCTTTATACCAACATTCCACACGAGGACGGTATTGCAGCTTGCCAACATTTCCTTCAGCTAAATGATCTACCAACAGAGCCCACACTACAACTTATCAGGTATATACTAACTCACAACTATTTTTCATTTGGGAATGATATGTATCTACAGACAATGGGCAGTGCTATGGGAAGTAGGATGTCGCCCCAGTATGCAAATTTGTTTATGGCCAGATTGGAGGAAAACTTCCTTTCAACTTGTGAAATTAAACCATGGGCTTACTTCAGATTTATAGACGATATCCTATTAATCTGGACAGCATCACAGGAAGAATTAATCAGATTCCACAAAAACTTCTCAGAGTACCACAAGAACATCAAGTTAACGCTCAGCTTTTCAACCTCCCATGTCAGTTTCCTGGATACCACAATTTATATACAAGATAGAATTTTACAAACATCCATATACCGTAAACCAACTGACCGGCATATTTACCTAAAATGGAAGAGTTTCCACCCGGAACACACCAAAAAATCTATTGTTTACAGCCAGGCTCTGAGGTATAACCGAATATGTTCTAATTCAGAGGACAGAGACAGACAACTTATGTCACTACGTAAAATATTCATAGATCAGGGATATCATCCACAAATCGTTGATGATCAAATACACAGAGCAACTTTAAAATCAAGAGAGGAACTGTTGAAGTACACCCCAAAGACTGAAAACAACAGAATCCCAATTATGGTAACCTACAACCCAAAATTAAAGACACTGAGGAAGATATCAAAAGCCCTACAACCAATACTCCATAAAGACAAACGCCTGAAGGATGTTTTTCCTGATTTACCACTGCTTGCTTTCAGACAACCTCCCAATTTGAGACAAATGATTATCAGAAGTGCCTTATCTACACCAGATACTCCAGGCACATTACCCTGCAATAACACAAGGTGTGAGACCTGCCCTTATATCTTGAGCACAAGCCAAATACAAATACCAAACTCACAGAAATATCATCAAATACAAGACCAATTTTCCTGCGAGTCATCCAATGTTGTATACATGATACGCTGCATGAAATGCCCCTCAAGAGGAATCTATATAGGAGAAACAGGACAAAAACTGCGCACAAGAATGAACCATCACCGCTTTAAAATTAATGAGAGTAAAATGGACACACCAGTGGGCCAACACTTCTGTGAACCAGGACACAGCAAGCAAGATCTAAAAGTACTTGTTTTTAAGGGTAACTTCAAAAATGATCAATCAAGAAAAGTTTCTGAGTACAAATTTATGAAAATGTTCAAGACATTAACAGAAGGTTTAAATTGTGGAACAGGATTCATGACACCTTATGTAACATGATTGATTTGGCTTCATGATCTTCAGAAACCTGATGGATTTCATGCATGGTTGCACTAACTCACTGGCTCCAGCCTGCTGATCACCTGACACCTAACGGATAAACAGTACCCAACACAACTGTCATCTTCGTGTTTACCATTTATCTGCATCAGTGTTTACTTCAGCTTACATCTGGAAATATGCCTGAAGAAGGGGACTAGATCCCAGAAAGCTTGCATCATTTAACTCTATTAGTTAGCCATTAAAAGGTATTATTTCTTACAAAACGTTGTTTTTTTTCTACCTATATAACCATAATTATTGAATTGGCCAGATATCGATGCCGCAAATCGAATAATGTATGGGCACCGTAATATTAGTAAAATGTTAAGCAACATCTAGCCACCAAAATCACTTTTCCAATGTATGTCTTTCAGATAGCAGATATTGGGGCTATCTCGAGTAGGAGAGAAGTTTTAGAAACAATTTTTGATAAATTAGACATGGCAGACACCAATACCAATAGAGATGATCAGTTAAATGCAAATAATTCTGGCTTGTGTGCAAATTGCATGCAACTTGGAACTGGACTTATCAAAAGTGACACAATTTGTGTGTTCATTTCCAAGCTGCATAGAAATTGCATTAAATTTGCATGCTAGCGGGAATTGTTTGCATGTCATTGACCATCTCTACATGCCAGTATTAATAATGCCTGGGTAAAAGATTCTATACATTTTATGTAGGTGATAAAAATGTGTGGTTGATGGATTAGGAATGAAAAATAAATGTATATATATATATGTATATTTTTTTCTTGCTCATTAATCAAGGGCTTTATTGATTAGTTCATCCAGCTGAATTATAAAGCCAGATGTCAGACCATAAAGGACAGCTATTGTGAAAAGCTGTAAAATTAAAAATGCTAGCGCACATTTATAACATTTATATATATATATCTTTAAAGGGAAGGTTCAGGCAGCGCTTAAAAAAAAGAAATATCCAAATCCACTTACCTGGGGCTTCCTCCAGCCCGTGGCAGCCAGGCTGTGCCCTCGGTGCCGCTCCGCAGGCTCCCGGTGGTCTCTGGTGGCGAGCCCGACCTGGCCAGGCCGGCTGCCAGGTCGGGCTACTTCTGCGCTTCACAATGCGTGTCATTGGTGCGCGTTGACGTCATCCGACGTCCTCTGGGCTGTTCTGCGCAGGCGCAGAACTACTGAGCCTGCGCAGTATAGCCCGGAGGGCGTCGGATGACGTCAACGCGCACCAATGACACACATCTTGGAGTGCAGAAGAAGCCCAACCTGGCAGCCGGCCTGGCCAGGT
Source organism: Hyperolius riggenbachi (assembly GCF_040937935.1). Classification (NCBI taxonomy): domain Eukaryota; kingdom Metazoa; phylum Chordata; class Amphibia; order Anura; family Hyperoliidae; genus Hyperolius; species Hyperolius riggenbachi. The sequence continues at coordinate 338,365,699 of NC_090650.1, forward strand.
CGGGCTCGCTACCGGAGACCACCAGGAGCCTGGAGGAAGCCCCAGGTAAGTGGATTTGGATATTTATTTTTTTTAAGCGCTGCCTGAACCTTCCCTTTAAATATAGAGTACAGAGGGTGGGGTAGTACCACACTACATTTAATAAAGGCACCTGTTGAAAAGGGTGCAGGAAATAGCCAGTAGTGGAATATTGGTAAATTAACAGATATTCTACTACTTCATTCATACAGTATAGAAAAACATGGGTGATATTTACCAATATCTTACTGTGTCCTAACCTCTCTCTAGTCTCACAAAGAAACTATTGTGCTAGTGCCTAGCATTAACCCCCCTCCTCCAGTGGATGCCTAACCTTTACTCCCATACTTACCCTAGCATGCCCCACCAGTGTCCTGTTGTAAAGTGTGCTCGCTATGCTAACTGCAGCTACAAATACTGGGCACCAAGCCCAGTAATTGTGGCCACAGTTTGCATAGCAGGCGGCTTCGGTGCCCACGATTTAAGTGGGAGCAGTTTTCAACAGTGCACGTCTTGCACCCTTTTCAACTGCTGTAGTACTGTGATACTACATTTTTAACCCCTTCCCCACTCAAGTACAGTATATCTACACCCCTTTAAACTTCACTTCCCTGTCTGAGGCACAGATATACATATCCCTGCCGCCACCGCCACTGTCTGTACTCTTACTCACTCATGTGCGCTCACACGCTCATTCACGTTTCCACCCACTCGCCCAGAGATCAATAAATGGGAATTCATTGATCTAAGTCCCTGAAGCAATGATCTGCGGCTTCTATGAGAAGCCACACAATCGTGAAAAAAAAAGTTTCCCATCCACAGTACACTTCCTGTAAGCATACATATTACTCTTACAGGATGCATAAAATAAATGACTGAGGACATCTTGTGGCGAAATTATAAAAGTTCATAAACACAATTTTTTTTTACATTACAAGAATTTTTTTTTACAGTTAGGCCTCTTTCACAGTGCGATGTTGCAGTTTGATGCGATGTTAAAGTCGCACCGCAAAATTACAACGCAACGTACCCAAAAAGTCGCACAGCAGCGTTACTAACGCATACAGCACATACAGTACTAAATACAGGCAATGAAAAGTATGTCTCCAAATCATTACTGAGCATGTGCAAACAGTCCACCGCAGCTAATAACTAGTGTTGGGCGAACAGTGTTCGCCACTGTTCGGGTTCTGCAGAACATCACCCTGTTCGGGTGATGTTCGAGTTCGGCCGAACACCTGACGGTGCTCGGCCAAACCGTTCGGCCACATGGCCGAACAAAGAGCGCATGGCCGAACGTTCCCGGAACGTTCGGCTAGCGCTGTGATTGGCCGAACGGGTCACGTGGTTCGGGCCCGAACGCGCTCTGATTGGCCGAACGGTCACGTGGTTCGGGTAAATAAATACCCGAACCACGTCATATCTCCGCCATTTCTCTGTGGGTTTAGCTTTGGGTAGGCAGGCAGGGTAGTTCGCTCTCCAGCCACGCTAGCCAGGGTCCCCCCCAGTCATTGTGTGTCGCTGCTGGGAACAGTAGTACACCGCTCGCTCAGCCACACTATATATATAGCATTGTTTACTGCCACTGTGTACCTCGCTCAGCCACGCTATATATAGCATTGTGTTTTCTGACACTCTGTGTACACGGCTTAGCCTGACTATATAGCATTGTGTGTACTGCCACTGTGCACCTCGCTCAGCCACGCTATATATAGCATTGTGTTTTCTGACACTCTGTGTACACGGCTTAGCCTGACTATATAGTATTGTGTGTACTGCCACTGTGCACCTCGCTCAGCCACGCTATATATAGCATTATGTAGAAGAAAAAGTCTGTACAGTGCTCACTCCTCACAGCAGTGCATAAATTCCATAAACCACAGAGATCCAGTCTTTAGTAGAAATGAATACTCTCACCGGCGTTCAAAGGCTGATTTGCCACAGATCAGCTGAACACGTGTTGTGTAGACTTCCAGATTTTGCTCTCTTCCCTCTAGCACCACAATTTTGGCTCCATTTTTCCTCAAAAAAATACACAATAGAACATAGCGTAAAACTGCAACTTTTGAGTTTCCCAGTTCCTTTACATACCACAGTGAGTGCACCTCCACACCATATGTGCTCCCCACTGTGTATATCTGTATTGTAACCTCCACCGAACTGTGTAGAAAAAATGCCTGCTCACCAGATGGACATGCTGTCCTGTTACAGATCAGCAATATTCATATCTATGTTGCTCCTCTAAGTCCTCCACGGCCAGGCTCCACACTGGTATTAAATATCCTTGAAGTGTACCTCAGAAGAAAACAACAGTACACATAGCGTGAACCTGTCACACTTTACACTTCTTAATTGTGCTACTTGTGCAGAAGTTAGTGCACCCTCTCCTCCGTGCACACCCCTCTCACTCAGTGTCTTCACTCTGGTTCCCCAGACCAAACAATGCCACTAACCGCTCACCAGATTCGTAGCTGACCTGTCACGGATCAGTAAACAGCGTTTTGACATCAGCGTAGGGGTATCAACCAGATCCTTTCATACTTTGCCTGCAGGACTAATACACATCTCTCATAGCGTAACACTGTTTTATTTTCAATAAAATTGATTTAAAAGTACACTCACATTTAGTAAAAATTCATGCGCATATCTAAAACACGTTGTGGACGTCCTCACCGCTGCTCGTCTAGCGTCCTCTGATCTGCCGAGGCCACGCCCTACCGGTTTCGTCAGGATGACTCATCAGGGGCTTGCTGACCAACGGCAGACGTAGACGCTTTGAACTCTGTTCTATGCTAATTTCCTCTGAGCAGCTCCAGATCTCGCGGTGATACCCTTAACTGTTGCCTAGCAACTCTCCTACCACAATGCAGCTCGGATTAGTTCCATATCAGATGCGTGCTGGCTATTCTTATACAAGTACCGGATCCATGTTACCCCCTCTGGCTCCATCCATATATCTCCACTAAGCGGCTTTGTCTGTCCCTATAGGGGACATCTATGTGCATATCCTAATCACTTGTTTAGCCTCTTATAGTCTCCCGTGTTTGCAAGCTGATAGTGATCCTAACTAACTTCTCCTATAAACCTCATTTACCCATTACCCAGCTTAATACTTCTACACCCCTGTGCATCTATGTGTGATACCCCTCTACGCCTCCTATCTCTATAAACCAGTGAAGCCGTACTCAGGGTGTATATAATGCCTATATATAGTCCTCCCTATATATCCACATCTCTTTCCCATTAGTGACATAATTAAATCAGTGTGCCCATACACAATAGAACACATTCAGGTCACAGCATTAGTGACATAATTAAATCAGTGTACCCATACACAATAGAACGCATTCAGGTCACGGCATGACACATCTCCATGAAGGTTTATTGTTATGGGGCCAACAAACTGCCTGTCAGGGTCCCCCTCTGACACCCACCCCAATAGCCCCAGAATTTTAATTATATTATGATCGGGATCTGTCATACCGCCACCTACCAGAACACATCATATATCAGAAAATCATATGCCAAATAGTGAGTACAGTTAGTGCCCCCCTACAGCTATCTCTAACTAATGACAGCCACCCTATCGTGGTCGCAGCCCCATACCCTAAAAATAATAATACTAATAATACTGTCACCATGTGAATTGGTTAAAAAGTGTGCCCCGCAGCCAGTTTACCAGAATGAGAAGAAATTGCACTAGGGTAAGTGACTATGAGCAACAATCACAGATATTGATGGAACGATTTATTGAAAAAGGATATCAGGAAGGACCTTTAAAACAAGAAATTGAAAGGATTAAGAACACTGACAGAGAACTCCTTGTCAAGGACAGAAAAAGTAGTCCAAACAGTGTACAATATGAATTTGCAGTATGTTTGGATTATAATATACAGTATAAAGACGTTGAGAAAATTATCAAGCGATATTGGGGACTATTATGTAATGATCCCGTGTTTAAGAACAAGATCCCCCCGCAGCCGAAATTTATATATAAAAAGGCTAACAACCTACAAAGAAGTTTAGTAAAAACTTGCATTGATGAACCCCCAGTGAGAAATAAAACAGATTTATGTGGGCAAAAAGGGTTTTTCCCGTGTAAACAATGTAATCCGTGTCAAACCACAAAATCTGTCAAACAATCAAGGAATGTGTCGACGGCGACAGGACAAACTCACAATATAAGAGAATTCATCACGTGTAACAGTACACACGTGGTATATTTGGTTTGGTGTCCCTGCGGAATGCAGTATATAGGACGTACTAAACGCAAGTTAAGAGAAAGGATGAATGAACACGTAAAAAACATCGAGAAGGGGTTCAAACATCATAGCCTATCGAGACATTTTGCGGAAAAACATGGCTGTAATCCAGCTGTGATGAAATTCAGCGCCCTCCAGAAACTTACTACCAGATGGAGGGGCTGTCACAAGATCAGGGAAATTTCTCGCATGGAAACCAGGTGGATTTATGCAATGAAGACAATGATACCTGACGGGTTGAATGTAGAACTTGACCTGAACTGCTTTATAGCAGATGATTGAAGATGTATAACAACAAACAGTAGGAAGACCAACTAAAACATAATGAAGATATAGGAGGTCAACACGCCAGTATATATGAGGGTATTTGGTCCAGGGTATAGGTTTAGGATCAGGACACAGTGGCTACTATTAGAGAGGGATAGTTATAGGGGGTATCACTATCATTATTATTATTATCATTGTTATTATTAGTATTATTATTTTTAGGGTATGGGGCTGCGACCACGATAGGGTGGCTGTCATTAGTTAGAGATAGCTGTAGGGGGGCACTAACTGTACTCACTATTTGGCATATGATTTTCTGATATATGATGTGTTCTGGTAGGTGGCGGTATGACAGATCCCGATCATAATATAATTAAAATTCTGGGGCTATTGGGGTGGGTGTCAGAGGGGGACCCTGACAGGCAGTTTGTTGGCCCCATAACAATAAACCTTCATGGAGATGTGTCATGCCGTGACCTGAATGCGTTCTATTGTGTATGGGTACACTGATTTAATTATGTCACTAATGCTGTGACCTGAATGTGTTCTATTGTGTATGGGCACACTGATTTAATTATGTCACTAATGGGAAAGAGATGTGGATATATAGGGAGGACTATATATAGGCATTATATACACCCTGAGTACGGCTTCACTGGTTTATAGAGATAGGAGGCGTAGAGGGGTATCACACATAGATGCACAGGGGTGTAGAAGTATTAAGCTGGGTAATGGGTAAATGAGGTTTATAGGAGAAGTTAGTTAGGATCACTATCAGCTTGCAAACACGGGAGACTATAAGAGGCTAAACAAGTGATTAGGATATGCACATAGATGTCCCCTATAGGGACAGACAAAGCCGCTTAGTGGAGATATATGGATGGAGCCAGAGGGGGTAACATGGATCCGGTACTTGTATAAGAATAGCCAGCACGCATCTGATATGGAACTAATCCGAGCTGCATTGTGGTAGGAGAGTTGCTAGGCAACAGTTAAGGGTATCACCGCGAGATCTGGAGCTGCTCAGAGGAAATTAGCATAGAACAGAGTTCAAAGCGTCTACGTCTGCCGTTGGTCAGCAAGCCCCTGATGAGTCATCCTGACGAAACCGGTAGGGCGTGGCCTCGGCAGATCAGAGGACGCTAGACGAGCAGCGGTGAGGACGTCCACAACGTGTTTTAGATATGCGCATGAATTTTTACTAAATGTGAGTGTACTTTTAAATCAATTTTATTGAAAATAAAACAGTGTTACGCTATGAGAGATGTGTATTAGTCCTGCAGGCAAAGTATGAAAGGATCTGGTTGATACCCCTACGCTGATGTCAAAACGCTGTTTACTGATCCGTGACAGGTCAGCTACGAATCTGGTGAGCGGTTAGTGGCATTGTTTGGTCTGGGGAACCAGAGTGAAGACACTGAGTGAGAGGGGTGTGCACGGAGGAGAGGGTGCACTAACTTCTGCACAAGTAGCACAATTAAGAAGTGTAAAGTGTGACAGGTTCACGCTATGTGTACTGTTGTTTTCTTCTGAGGTACACTTCAAGGATATTTAATACCAGTGTGGAGCCTGGCCGTGGAGGACTTAGAGGAGCAACATAGATATGAATATTGCTGATCTGTAACAGGACAGCATGTCCATCTGGTGAGCAGGCATTTTTTCTACACAGTTCGGTGGAGGTTACAATACAGATATACACAGTGGGGAGCACATATGGTGTGGAGGTGCACTCACTGTGGTATGTAAAGGAACTGGGAAACTCAAAAGTTGCAGTTTTACGCTATGTTCTATTGTGTATTTTTTTGAGGAAAAATGGAGCCAAAATTGTGGTGCTAGAGGGAAGAGAGCAAAATCTGGAAGTCTACACAACACGTGTTCAGCTGATCTGTGGCAAATCAGCCTTTGAACGCCGGTGAGAGTATTCATTTCTACTAAAGACTGGATCTCTGTGGTTTATGGAATTTATGCACTGCTGTGAGAAGTGAGCGCTGTACAGACTTTTTCTTCTACATGTTATAGGGGAGGGCTATCCCCACTGTATAGTGATCCTCCTAGCAGCTTGAGACGGTTATTTGGATAAACTCTGTGATACTGAGGAGCGCCCAGACCACTGCTTCATAACCATATATATATAGCATTATGTTTACTGCCACTCTGTGTACACCGCTCAGCCAGACTATATACCATTGTTTACTGACACTCTGTGTACACGGCTCAGCCTGACTATATAGCATTGTGTGTACTGCCACTGTGCACCTCGCTCAGCCACGCTATATATAGCATTGTGTTTTCTGACACTCTGTGTACACGGCTTAAGGTCCGTACACACGCCGGACTTTAGGCAACGACGGGTCCGTCGTTGCCTCCCACTGGGTGGGCGTGCCAGCGACAGTCCGGCGTGTGTACGCTCTGTCGTCAGACTGATACGGCTGTTTCTGAGCGATCCGCCCGGCGGATCGCTCAGAAACAGCCGTATCAGTCTGACGACAGAGCGTACACACGCCGGACTGTCGCTGGCACGCCCACCCAGCGGGAGGCAACGACGGACCCGTCGTTGCCTAAAGTCCGGCGTGTGTACGGACCTTTAGCCTGACTATATAGCATTGTGTGTACTGCCACTGTGCACCTCGCTCAGCCACGCTATATATAGCATTGTGTTTACTGCCACTCTGTGTACACCGCTCAGCCAGACTATATACCATTGTTTACTGACACTCTGTGTACACCGCTCAGCCAGACTATATACCATTGTTTACTGACACTCTGTGTACACGGCTCAGCCTGACTATATAGCATTGTGTGTACTGCCACTGTGTACCTCGCTCAGTCATGCTATATATAGCATTGTTTACTGACACTCTGTGTACACGGCTCAGCCAGACTATATAGCATTGTGTGTACTGCCACTCTGTGTACACGGCTCAGCCAGACTATATATCATTGTGTGTACTGCCACTCTGTGTACACCGCTCAGCCAGACTATATAGCATTGTGTGTACTGCCACTCTGTGTACACCGCTCAGCCAGACTATATAGCATTGTGTGTACTGCCACTCTGTGTACACCGCTCAGCCAGACTATATAGCATTGTGTGTACTGCCACTCTGTGTACACCGCTCAGCCAGACTATATAGCATTGTGTGTACTGCCACTCTGTGTACACCGCTCAGCCAGACTATATAGCATTGTGTTTACTTCCACTCTGTGTCTGCTGGGCCTGGGAACAGTAGTACACCGCTCACCCACCACTGTATAGCATTGTGCTCTGTGTCGCTGCTGGGAATAGTGGTACACCGCTCACCCGCCACTGTATAGCATTGTGCTCTGTGTCGCTGCTGGGAATAGTGGTACTGTATAGCATTTCTGTACTGCCACTGTACTGCTGCCAGTCAGCGTGTACTGTAAGGATAAGTGAAATGAGGAAGAAATCCGGTGAAAGAGGAAGGGGCAAGGGAAGAGGTGTTTCCCCTGACGGTTCACGTACAGGCCACAGGGGAGCACCCAAGAAAACCCACTCAATACCGCCCATGTTGTCCAGGACAACAACCCTCACAAATCCAAAAGAACAGGACCAGATCATTACTTGGATGACCTCTCAAGCGTCCAGCAGTGGGTTAAGCAGCACCAGCACATCACGCACGAGGTCCGAGTCCTCAGCCAGTTACAAGGAGCCAGTGGGCACAAAGCTGACACAACCGGCAGCGACACCACGCACACAACTGCCAGATAACCAGTCCGATGAATTACCTCAGGACACAATGGGGTATTCGCAGGAGCTATTCCCAGCCCAACAAACTTCCACCTTTCAAAGGTCAATGGAGGAACAGCCAGAAATGTTGTGCCCGGATTCACAACCATTAACTGTGGGAAATGCACTGCGCACTGAAATACAAGGCGAGTTCGAGGAGGACTCGGAAACCCAAATCCCAGAGCAAGTTGGGCAGGAGGGGTTGCAATTGCAGGAGGTCGGCCGACAAGATCTGGAAGACGACGTTGGAGTGAGCTGCGCAGAGGTTGTTCTGGGGAGCTCTACTCCACGGCGGCGGCCCCCCACAATGACATATGACGAGTTTGAGGAGATGGAAGAGGAGGGTATGGACAATGTGGACATAGACCCAGATTTTGTTTGTGAACGAGAACATCGCCGTCGTAGCAGCAGCACAGATGAGTCTGTTGAAGAACCCACTGCTGCACGAGTTCGCCTTGTGCCACAAGGTAGGCGGCGCGCAATTTCAGGCACCACAAGCGTGGAAGTTCAAGTGAGAGGCAAAAGAGGAGCAAACAGAAATCGCCAGCAAGGAGGCAGGTGCTCCAAAGTCTGGGCTTTCTTTGAAGACTGCACTGAGGATGTTACCATGGCGATTTGCAAGGTGTGCAAGACCCGCCTGAGCAGGGGGAAAAGTATTAACAACCTCTCCACCACCAGCATGAGCCGCCACATGCTATCCAAACATCCCACTCTGTGGGCAAACGCGGCAGGACAGGGTACCAGCAACACTGCCTCCCTTGGGTTCACCAGACTCACCACCAGACCCGCCTCAGCAGCAGCAGTAGCCCAGCCATTGCGTGGTTCACAACATTCACAAACATCAGACGACGCTGACACTGTCACTTTCCGGAGTAGTGCTCTTGAGGTCTCCCAGTGTTCATCAAACACAACAACCAACAGCCCTTTCGTGTGCAGCGCTACGGTTCAGTTGTCTGTGTCGGAGATGTTTGAGCACAAGAGGAAATTGCCAGCAAATGACCCCCGGGCCGTGGCAGTAACAGCCAGCATAGCCAAGCTTCTGGCGTGCGAAATGCTGCCATATCGAGTGGTGGAGACAAACAGCTTCAAGGGCATGATGTCAGTGGCCATCCCACATTACGTGGTTCCCAGCCGCTACCACTTTGCGCGCTCTGCAGTGCCTGAGTTGCATGAGCACGTGGTCAGCAAAATAACCCGAAGCTTGAAGAATGCCGTTGCCTGCAAGGTTCACCTCACCACTGACACTTCGACGAGTGCGTTCGGACAGGGTCGATACATCTCCCTTACCGCACACTGGGTGAACCTTGTGGAGCCTGGCAGCGATTCCTCACCTGCTACGGCGCGGGTGTTGCCCATGCCGCAAACAGCTGCACCGCCGTCCCTCCCACTGGATAACAACAGCAGCACCTACCTCTCTGACTCCTTCTCCTCCAACGCATCTCAAAGCTGTACCTCATCCGGAAACGCTAACCCAGCAGCAGTAGGATCGTGGAAGCAGTGCAGCACAGCTGTTGGCATGCGTCAGCAAGCGTTGCTGAAGCTGATCTGCCTTGGGGATAAGCAGCAAACAGGGGAGGAAATTTGGAAGGGAATAAAGGAACAGACGGATTTGTGGCTGGCACTGCTGGACCTGAAACCGGGCATGGTTGTGTGTGATAATGGGAGTAATCTCATTCGCGCTTTAAGGTTGACTAAGCTGACACACATCCCTTGCCTGGCGCACGTGATGAACCTAGTAGTTCAGCGGTTCCTGAGGACATACCCAGGCGTGGCCGATCTTCTGTTGAAGGTGCGTCGAGTGGCCAAACATTGTAGAAATTCCAGTACTGCTTCGGGGGCACTCGCCAAGATGCAGGAGCGCTCGAATCTCCCCCACCATCGCTTGCTGTGTGATGTCCCTACGCGCTGGAATTCTACGCTGCACATGCTAGCACGCTTTTGTGAGCAGAAGAGTGCAGTGGTCCAGTACATGACGGCGCAGTACCGAGGCGCATCCGGACAGCTGCCAAGCTTCTGTGGATCCGATTGGGCCAACATGTTGGACCTCTGCCAAGTCCTCCAAAATTTTGAGCAATCCACGTTGCTTGTGAGCAGTGACAACTCTTCAGTCAGCATTACCATACCACTGCTGTGTTTACTGAAGAGGTCAATGTTGAAAATCAAGGAAACAGCTGTCATGATGCAACTGGGGGAATCTGAAGGAGAAAACGATCAGCGTGATGGTACCAACATCAGGCCATCCGCCTCAGGGAATGCTGGCCCCAGCAGCTATGACGAAGAAGAGGAGGAGGAACAGCTGGAGTTGGAGCAGGAATTTCATGCCACCACTGACGAGGGCCAGAGCGGTGCACGTTGGACTTCCACAATTCAGCGCGAATGGTCAGCAGAAGCAGACCAGGAGGAAGGTGACGACTATGATGCATCACAACAACTATCACAACGCTCACAAGAGGATGATGAGGATTCTGGTAGGACTCTGGCACACATGGCTCAATTCATGCTAGACTGCATTGAACGCGACCCACGCATTGTGCGCATTCTGGACAACACCAATTACTGGGTTTATACCCTTCTGGATCCACGGTACAAACACAATGTTCCAAAACTGCTTGAAGAAAGAGTCAGACAGGTCAAAATGGAAGAATACCAGCAGGCCCTTGTGGAGACTTTAGAGAGGAGATTGACATCCTCCCCCTCCTCTAGCCAGTTGTACGCCGACAGACTGACTTCCGCAAACCCAGGACGACCAGGAGGGCAGCAAACAACGCAAGCCGCAGCTAGTGCCCAAAAGGGAATGGTATCGGCAGTGTCCTTGGAGTGGGAAAATTTTCTGACACCCATGCAGCAGCAGCCCACTGAACAGCAAGCGTGCAGATCCACCTCCAACACCGATCGCCTGGAGAAGATGGTCAAGGACTACATGTCAGATGACGTAGCTGTGTCGAACAATCCATCTGCACCCTTCAACTATTGGGTATCGAAGCTAGACACCTGGCACGAACTGGCAATGTACGCAATAGAGGTGCTGGCTTGCCCGGCAGCCAGCGTTATGTCGGAACGCTGTTTCAGTGCTGCCGGAGGCATCGTCACAGATCGGCGTATCCGCCTCTCCACAGAAAATGCAGACCGTCTGACTCAAATTAAAATGAATCAATCCTGGATTGGAAATGACTACGCAACACTCCAGGACCCCAACCAAGTAACATGGCCAATGAACATCTGGGATGGTGTAGCGTTTCCGGTCCCTGTTTATTGAACCTCTCATCTGTATTACATTTATGACTGCATGGCGGCAAAAAGCATTGCTGCTATATCCGCACGCTTTTTGTCCTCATGCAAGGCCTGGGTTGTTGTGTCTCAAAAAGCATGGCCTTCTCCTCCTGCGCCTCCTCCTGTTCCATCACGTCTGCTGCTGCTGGGTTAGCGTTGCCGCGTGGTCCCTGTTTATTGAACCACTTATCTTTATTACATTTATGACTGCATGGCGGTACAAAGCATGCTATCCGCATGCTTCTTGTCCTCATGCAAGGCCTGGGTTGTTGTGTCTCACAAAGCGTGGCCTTCTCCTCCTGCGCCACCCTCCTCCTGTTCCATCACGTGTGCTGCTGCTGGGTTAGCGTTACCGGTCCCTTTTCCTGGAACCTCTTATATGTATTTCATTTATGACTGCATGCCGACAAAAAGCATGTTACCTGTGCAAAGAAAACAGACATTTCCCGCATTTAAAAGACAGTTTTCCCTTTGAAACTTTAAAATCGATTTTCTCAAAAACTATAAGCTCTTTTTGCTAAATTTTTTTTCCTCTTGTACCCACTCCCAAGGTGCACATACCCTGTAAATTTGGGGTATGTAGCATGTAAGGAGGCTTTACAAAGCACAAAAGTTCGGGTCCCCATTGACTTCCATTATGTTCGGAGTTCGGGTCGAACACCCGAACATCGCGGCCATGTTCGGCCTGTTCGGCCCGAACCCGAACATCTAGATGTTCGCCCAACACTACTAATAACGTGTATAACGTACAGCATGCAGTACTTTATAATATTGCTACATGTTACACACAAACGCAACGTGTGCACTGTGAATGTCACATAGACATAGAAATTTTCTAATGTGTGACCTTAAAATTAACTATTTACCTTCCACACTCTCAAATCAAACCTTTTTTTTTTATAATAAAAAAAATTGACTTTAAAAAAAATACATAAATTGTTATCTTAGGGGCTGATGGGCTTGTAAATAGTGATGGACACAAAACTAAAAAAAAATGCACCTTTATTTCCAAATAAAATATTGGCGCTAGACATTGTGATAGGGACATAATTTAAATGGTATAATAATGGGGACAAATGGGCAAATAAATAACGTGGATTTTAATTACGGTAGTATGGATTATTTAAAAACTATAATGGCCGAAGACTGAAAAATATTTTTTTTCCATTTTCTTTCTTATTTTCCCGTTAAACATTTAGAATAAAATAATTATTGGCATAATGTATTACCCAAAGAAAGCCTAATTGGTGGTGAAAAAAACAAGATATAGTTCATTTCATTGTGATAAGTAGTGATAAAGTTATAGGCGAATGAAAGGGATGAGCACTGAAAGGTGAAAATCGCTCTTGGGGCAAAGGTGAAAATTGCTCTGGTGCTCGAGAGGTAAAACCCCCCTCAGTTGTGAAGTGGTTAATTGGTGTTTACTTTATTATTGCAGCATTTATATTCAAAGACTACTGCATCACCTTGATATTATACTAATAATAATTCCAACATTTGTATAGCGCTCCTAATCCTTTTGGACTCAAAGCGCTTGAGAGCTGCAGCCACAGGGGCACACTCAGTAGACATAAGCAATGTTAGAGAGCCTTGCCCAAGGACGCCTTACTGAATAGATACTGGCTTAATGAATAGGAAGAGCTGAGATTTAAACCTCTTTTCTGTTGTCAGAGGCGGTATGCTTAACCACTTGAGGACCACAGTCTTTTCGCCCCTTAAAGAGACTCCGTAACAAAAATTGCATCCTGTTTTTTATCATCCTACAAGTTCCAAAAGCTATTCTAATGTGTTCTGGCTTACTGCAGCACGTTCTACTATCACCATCTCTGTAATAAATCAACTTCTCTCTCTCTTGTCAGACTTGTCAGCCTGTGTCTGGAAGGCTGCCAAGTTCTTCAGTGTTGTGGTTCTGTGATGCATCTCCCCCCTCCAGGCCCCTCTCTGCACACTGCCTGTGTGTTATTTAGATTCGTGCAGCTTCTCTCTGCTCTATTATCTTTTACAAGCTGGATAAATCCTCCTCTGAGCTGGCTGGGCTTTCACAAACTGAGGAATTACATACAGGCAGAGCTGTCTGCACTCTGCAGGAAGAAACAGCCTGACACTTCAGTGGAAGATAGCTGCAGGGGGAAAGAAACACACAAATGATCTCTTGAGATTCAAAAGGAAGGGTGTATACAGCCTGCTCGTGTATGGATGTATTTTCTATGTGTGGACATACTGTACATCAACCTACTTCCTGTTTTGGTGGCCATTTTGTTTGTTTATAAACACACTTTTAAAAACTGTTTTTAACCACTTTTAATGCGGCGAGGAGCGGCGAAATTGTGACAGAGGGTAATAGGAGATGTCCCCTAACACACTGGTATGTTTACGTTTGTGCGATTTTAACAATACAGATTCTCTTTAACCTCCTTGGCGGTCTGATTCTTTCCAGATTTTAGGGTCTAAAAGCGGTGCAATTTTTTTTCACTCTTTCAGACCCTAAAACCTGAAAAAAATCATTCTGGCAGGGAGATCTGCAGCAAAATAAAAAAAAAATTTACCTTCCTGGGCTCCTGGGCTGCAGTTTTCTCTTTGCCCACAAGATGGCGCTAATATACATACGAACTTCTCCATATTTCTCTAATATAGAGAAGTTCTTTTTCAATGTTAGCCCCGCCCCTGATGACGTCACGCTGCCACCACCGCTCTGCTGCCACCACCACGGCTGCGCTGCTCCAACTGGCTGCCGGGTCCCCGGAAGAATAGCGGGGACATGGGGGATCCCGGCGGCCAGGGAAAGACCCCACACTGCCGGGGAGAGAGGCTGGAGTCCCGCTGCGCAGCGAGATCGCGCGCGGGACTCCACAACTGCAGGTAAAGCTCTGCAATGCCTATCCCGACCTGAGCTCGGGATCACCGATAGCAGCTGCTTTTTTCTACCCCGAGCTCAGGTCGGGAAAACCGGCAAGGAGGTTAAGGACCAGAGCCTTTTTTTCCATTCAGACCACTGCAGCTTTCATGGTTTATTGCTCGGTCATACAACCTACCACCTAAATGAATTTTACCTCCTCTTCTTGTCACTAATACAGCTTTCTTTTAGTGCTATTTGATTGCTGCTGCGAGTTTTAGTTTTTATTATATTCATCAAAAAAGACATGAATTTTGTCAAAAAAATGACTTTTTTAACTTTCTGTGCTGACATTTTTCAAATAAAGTAAAATTTCCTATACATTTGAGCACGAAAGTTATTCTGCTACATGTCTTTGATAAAAAAAAAACATTCAGTGTATATTTATTGGATTTGGGAAAAAGTTATAGCGTTTACAAACTATGGTGCCAAAAGTGAATTTTCCCATTTTCAAGCATCTCTGACTATTCTGACCCCCTGTCATGTTTCATGAGGTGCTAAAATTCCAGGATAGTATAAATACCCCCCAAATGACCCCATTTTGGAAAGAAGACATCCCAAAGTATTCAGTGAGAGGCATGGTGAGTTCATAGAAGATTTTATTTTTTGTCACAAGTTAGCGGAAAATGACACTTTGTGACAAAAAAAAAAAAGTTTCCATTTCTTCTAACTTGCGACAAAAAAAAAATGAAATCTGCCACTATGCTACTTTCCAAAATGGGGTAATTTGTGGGGTGTGTTCACTTTCCTGGCATTTTGGGGGGTGCCTAATTGTAAGCACCCCTGTAAAGCCTAAAGATGCTCATTGGACTTTGGGCCCCTTAGCGCAGTTAGGCTGCAAAAAAGTGCCACACATGTGGTGAGTTCATAGAAGATTTTTTTTTTTGTCACAAGTTAGCGGAAATTGATTTTAATTGTGTTTTTTCACAAAGTGTCATTTTCCGCTAACTTGTGACAAAAAATAAAATCTTCTATGAACTCACCATACTCCTAACGGAATACCTTGGGATGTCTTCTTTCTAAAATGGGGTCATTTGTGGGGTTCTTATACTGCCCTGGCATTTTAGGAGCCCTAAACCGTGAGGAGTAGTCTTGAAACCAAATGTCGCAAAATGACCTGTGAAATCCTAAAGGTATTCATTGGACTTTGGGTCCCTTAGCGCACTTAGGGTGCAAAAAAATGCCACACATGTGGTACCGCCGTACTCAGGAGAAGTAGTATAATGTGTTTTGTGGTGTATTTTTACACATACCCATGCTAGGTGGGAGAAATATCTCTGTAAATGACAATTGTTTGTTTTTTTTACACACAATTGTCCATTTACAGAGATATTTCCCCCACCCAGCATGGGTATGTATAAAAATACACCCCAAAACACATTATACTACTTCTTCTGAGTACGGCGATACCACATGTGTGACACTTTTTTGCAACCTAGGTGCGCTAAGGGGCCTAACGTCCTATTCACAGGTCATTTTGAGGCATTTGGATTCTAGACTACTCCTCACGGTTTAGGGCACCTAAAATGCCAGGGCAGTATAGGGACCCCACAAGTGACCCCATTTTAGAAAGAAGACACCCCAAGGTATTCTGTTAGGAGTATGGTGAGTTCATAGAAGATTTTTTTTTTTGTCACAAGTTAGCGGAAAATGACACTTTGTGAAAAAAATAACACAAATCAATTTCCGCTAACTTGTGACAAAAAATAAAATCTTCTATGAACTCATCATACACCTAACAGAATACCTTGGGGTGTCTTCTTTCTAAAATGGGGTCACTTGTGGGGTTCCTATACTGCCCTGGCATTTTAGGGGCCCTAAACCGTGAGGAGTAGTCTGGAAACCAAATGCCGCAAAATGACCCTTGAAATCCTAATGGTACTCATTGGACTTTGGGCCCCTTAGCGCAGTTAGGGTGCAAAAAAGTGTCACACATGTGGTATCGCCGTACTCAAGAGAAGTAGTATAATGTGTTTTGTGGTGTATTTTTACATATAACCATGCTGGGTGAGAGAAATATCTCTGTAAATGACACATTTTTGATTTTTTTTAAACACAATTGTCCATTTACAGAGAGATTTCTCCCACCCAGCATGGGTATGTGTAAAAATACACCACAAAACACATTATACTACTTCTCCTGAGTACGGCGATACCACATGTTTGACACTTTTTTGCAGCCTAGGTGCGCTAAGGGGCCCAACGTCCTATTCACAGGTCATTTTGAGGCATTTGTTTTCTAGACTACTCCTCACGGTTTAGGGCCCCTAAAATGCCAGGGCAGTATAGGAACCCCACAAGTGACCCCATTTTAGAAAGAAGACACCCCAAGGTAATCCGTTAGGTGTATGGTGAGTTCATAGAAGATTTTATTTTTTGTCACAAGTTAGTGAAAAATGACACTTTGTGAAAAAAACAATAAAAATCAATTTCCGCTAACTGTTGACAAAAAATAAAATCTTCTATGTCATACACCTAACAGAATACCTTGGGGTGTCTTTTTTCTAAAATGGGGTAACTTATGGGGTTCCTATACTGCCCTGGCATTTTACGGGCCCAAAACCGTGAGTAGTCGGGAAACCAAATTTCTCAAAATGACTGTTCAGGGGTATAAGCATCTGCAAATTTTGATGACAGGTGGTCTATGAGGGGGCAAATTTTGTGGAACCGGTCATAAGCAGGGTGGCCTCTTAGATGACAGGTTGTATTGGGCCTGATCTGATGGATAGGAGTGCTAGGGGGGTGACAGGAGGTGATTGATGGGTGTCTCAGGAGGTGGTTAGAGGGGAAAATAGATACAATCAATGCACTGGGGAGGTGATCGGAAGGGGGTCTGAGGGTTTGGCCGAGTGATCAAGAGCCCACACGGGGCAAATTAGGGCCTGATCTGATGGGTAGGTGTGCTAGGGGGTGACAGGTGGTCACAGGAGGTGATTGATGGGTGTCTCAAGGTGTGATAAGAGGGGGGAAATAGATGCAAGCAATGCCCTGGTGAGGTGATCAGGGCTGGGGTCTAAGGGCGTTCTGAGGGTGTGGGTGGGTGATTGGGTGCCCTAGGGGCAGATTAGGGTCTAATCTGATGGGTATCAGTGGCAGGGGGTGATTGATGGGTAATTAGTGGGTGTTTAGGGAAGAGAACAGATGTAAACACTGCACTTGGGAGGTGATCTGACATCGGATCTGCGGGCGATCTATTGGTGTGGGTGGGTGATCAGATTGCCCACAAGGGGCAGGTTAGGGGCTGATTGATGGGTGGCAGTGACAGGGGGTGATTGATGGGTGGCAGTGACAGAGGGTGATTGATGGGTGATTGATAGGTGATTGACAGGTGATCAGTGGGTTATTACAGGGAAGAACAGATGTAAATATTGCACTGGCGAATTGATAAGGGGGGGGGGGTCTGAGGGCAATCTGAGCGTGTGGGGCGAGTGATTGGGTGCCCGCAAGGGGCAGATTAGGGTCTGATCTGATGGGTAACAGTGACAGGTGGTGATAGGGGGTGATTGATGGGTGATTGATTGGTAATTAGTGGGTGTTTAGAGGAGAGAACAGATGTAAACACTGCACTTGGGAGGTGATCTGACGTCGGATCTGCGGGCGATCTATTGGTGTGGGTGGGTGATCAGATTGCCCGCAAGGGGCAGGTTAGGGGCTGATTGATTGGTGGCAGTGACAGGGGGTGATTGATGGGTGGCAGTGACAGGGGGTGATTGATGGGTGATTGATAGGTGATTGACAGGTGTTCAGTGGGTTATTACAGGGAAGAACAGATGTAAATATTGCACTGGCGAATTGATAAGGGGGGGTCTGAGGGCAATCTAAGCGTGTAGGCGGGTGATTGGGTGCCCGCAAGGGGCAGATTAGGATCTGATCTGATGGGTAACAGTGACAGGTGGTGATAGGGGGTGATTGATGGGTGATTGATGGGTAATTAGTGGGTGTTTAGAGGAGAGAACAAATGTAAACACTGCACTTGGGAGGTGATCTGATGTCGGATCTGCGGGCGATCTATTGGTGTGGGTGGGTGATCAGATTGCCCGCAAGGGGCAGGTTAGGGGCTGATTGATGGGTGGCAGTGACAGGGGGTTATTGATGGGTGATTGACAGGTGATTGACAGGTGATTGGCAGGTGATCAGGGGGGATAGATGCATACAGTACACAGGGGGGGGGGTCTGGGGGGGTCTGGGGAGAATCTGAGGGGTGGGGGGTGATCAGGAGGGAGCAGGGGGCAGTTTAGCTTTAAAAAAAAATAGCATTTTTAGATAGTGCTAGGGAGTGATTGATGGGTGATTAGGGGGGTGATTGGGTGCAAACAGGGGTCTGGGGGCGGGCAGGGGGGGTCTGAGGGGTGCTGTGGGCGATCAGAGGGAAGGGGGGGGCAAGATCAGTGTGCTTGGTGCAGACTAGGGTGGCTGCAGCCTGCCCTGGTGGTCCCTTGGATACTGGGACCACCAGGGCAGGAGGCAGCCAGTATAATAGGCTTTGTATACATTACAAAGCCTATTATACACTATCCGTGCGGCGATCCGGGTGCTAGTAACCCGCCGGCGCTTCCGAACGGCCGGCGGGTTACAGCGCGAGGCGGGCGGAGCCAGTCGCCGGCGGCTAATCGCACCACGAATGACGCGATCGCCGCAAAACCACACCCGCAGCCGCCCCCGCCGATGGGCATATTGCGGTCGTTTAGGCCCGGACTTTGCCGCCGCCCATCGGCTGGGGGCGGTCCTTAAGTGGTTAATTAGTAGACTATCCATCCACAAATGCAATTCACTTTTTCACCTGAGTTTTCTCCTAGGTGATATTTTTAAACTTGTCATTAAAATGCCCTTTAAGCCCCCAGAAGGCAAGAAAATGTTCAAAATAATTTTGATAGTACTTTTTCACCAACTTTTTGGTGCTTTTTTAGTTGAAAAGTACTGGAAAGTTATTTAAAATCAAAGGTGAAAAATTATCTCCTAGGAGAAAACGCAGGTGAAAGAGAATTGCATATGGCCCCAAGTATCATAAATGGAGGCATATACTAGTCAAATCTTACCCTGCACAATTACTTAAAAAATGCAATTGGTAACTAGAGATGTCGCGAACCTCCGATTTTCGGTTCGCGAACCGGGTTCGCTAACTTCCGCAGAAGGTTCGGTTCGCGGAAAAATTTGCGAACCGCAATAGACTTCAATGGGGAGGCGAACTTTGAAAAATAGAAAAAATTATGCTGGCCACAAAAGTGATGGAAAAGATGTTTCAAGGGGTCTAACACCTGGAGGGGGGCATGGTGGAGTGGGATACATGACAAAAGTCCCGGTGAAAAATCTGGATGTGACGCAAAGCAGCGTTTTAAGGGCAGAAATCACATTGAATGCTAAATTGGAGGCATAAAGTGCTTTACAACATCTTGCATGTGTATACATCAAACAGGGAGTGTAATTAGAGTACTGCTTTACACTGACACACAAAACTCACTGTGTAACGCACCGCAAACAGCTGTTTGTGTAGTGACGGCCATGCTGGACTACTGCGCAACATGGCGTGATTGCTCTTCCTCACTCAGTGATGTCAGGTAATGTGTGACTTCCTTCTCAACTTTCCATGGCATTGTTAAAAAGCTTACGTTTTGTTTTTAATTTACATTTTCTACTTGCTGTGTACTTGTTCAGTACCGCTACAATGAGAATCCTGTGGAGGCGGGCAAGTCTGCCATTGTGACCCCGGGTAATGGCCGGGGAATGAGAGGTTTGAATCCGGTGTGGAGCCTGAGCAACGGCTACCACTACACATCCAAGGAGGGCAGCGGGCAGGCATGCACGCCCGCCCGCCCCGAGGTAGTGACCAAAAATAACAATACAGGAGGAGGACTTTCGAGGCCCTGCTGTGTATTTGAAATGAATGTACTTTAAATCCTTTAACGAGAACCAGTTATGGCGGGCAAAGATGACACCACATTCCTTACACGAGAATCATATGGAGGCGGGCAAGTCTGTCATTTGTGACCCCGGGTAATGGCCGGGGAATGAGGGATGGAATCCGGTGTGGAGCCTGAGAAACGGCTACCACCACACATCCAAGGAGGGCAGCAGGTAGGCATGCACGCCCGCCCCGAGGTAGTTACCAAAAATAACAATACAGGAGGCGGACTTTCGAGGCCCTGCTGTGTATTTGAAATGAATGTACTTTAAATCCTTTAACGAGAACCAGTTATGGCGGGCAAAGATGACACCACATTCCTTTCACGAGAATCATATGGAGGCGGGCAAGTCTGTCATTTGTGACCCCGGGTAATGGCCGGGAAATGAGGGATGGAATCCGGTGTGGAGCCTGAGAAACGGCTACCACTACACATCCAAGGAGGGCAGCAGGTAGGCATGCACGCCCGCCCCGAGGTAGTGATCAAAAATAACAATACAGGAGGCGGACTTTCGAGGCCCTGCTGTGTATTTGAAATGAATTAACTTTAAATCCTTTAACGGGAATCCGTTATGGAGGGCAAGTCTGCCATTGTCACCGCGGGGAATGAAGGTTGGATTGCGGCCAGAAGTGGGAGCCTGCTGAGACCCATGCTGTAGCTGCCCTGACCGTGCTTTGCAGACCAGGCATCTGTGGTCAGATGGACCCTTGAGCCAGTGGAAGACAAACCAAGTCGAAAGCATTTGCCAAGAATGTTTTACGGAGGGCAAGTTTTTTTGCCCTTTTTTTAAATTTTTTGAAAATGATAGATGGTTGTATTTTTAAATTGTTTGATAGTTTAGATGGTTGTATTTTTAAATTGTTTGAAAGTTTAGATGGTTGTATTTTTAAATTGTTTAAAAGTGTATCCATTCTTCCTCCCCCCCAGCCACGAACAATACCATGGGAACGTGGAGCAGCAGCCACGGTTGTTCTCCGCTGCTTGTCTTTTGAGGGGTGCTTCTTTTCCTCAGGTGTTCTTGCCATAGCTGTTTGTGCCTTCTCTCCAGGTGCCTTCGTAAAGCACTTGTCCCTACGTGACAGTTGGCCTTTCCACGGCTCAATTTTTGCTGGCAGAGACAACAGATGGCTTTGCTCCGATCTGAGACACACACGTGAAAAAATTTCCAAACCGCTGAGCCCCCCTGGGCTGATGGCGCTACGGTGGCATCAGCAGCTGACGTTGAAGGGCATGTTGGCTGTCTGGCCATAGCTGGCGATACATGGCGCCGGACACTGCCCCCAGCTGATTCTGAGGACGAGCTCCCTCTTGTATTGCGTTCCGGAGTTGGAGCCTGATCAACGTCTACCACCACACATCCAGGCAAGGAGGGAAGCAGGCAGGCATGCACGCCCGCCCCGAGGTAGTGACCAAAAATAACAATACAGGACTCAGGAGGACCTTTTGCGGCCCTAATTGAAATGAACTAACTTTAAATCCTTTAACGGGAATCCGTTATGGAGGGCAAGTCTGCCATTGTCACTGCGGGGAATGAAGGTTGGATTCCGGCCAGAAGTGGGAGCCTGCTGAGACCCATGCTGTAGCTGCCCTGACCGTGCTTTGCCGACCAGGCATCTGTGGTCAGATGGACCCTTGAGCCAGCGGAAGACAAACCAAGTCGAAAGCATTTGCCAGGAATGTTTTACGGAGGGCAAGTTTTTTTGCCCTTTTTTTAAATTTTTTGAAAATGATAGATGGTTGTATTTTTAAATTGTTTGAAAGTTTAGATGGTTGTATTTTTAAATTGTTTGAAAGTTTAGATGGTTGTATTTTTAAATTGTTTGAAAGTGTATCCATTCAAGTGCAAGTTATGCACTGACTGCCAGGTATAATGTGCAGTCACAGATGCAGTGAAAGGTATGCAGTGACTGCAAACAGCCGTTTGTGTAGTGACGGCCGTGCTGGACTGGTGCGCACCGTGACGAGAGTGCAGGTGATGGTGGCTTTTCAGCCCATATGCTTGCCCGGCTGATGTAGCTGAATGACAGAACAGTGACTTTCCAGCTGATCAAATTTGGTCTGACCACAATGAAGCAACGACCTTAAAATCTTTTGTGTGCCACCCCCACCCGAGACACTCAAATAGCCGGCGGTCATTGCTTCATTGTGATGCGCAAGCCCCTTCAACCGCGGCAAGGTAATGATCACGAAGGGGGATGGGCACATGTACACGCACCAGAAAAATTAGTGTAGCGGCCGCTGCTAGCAGCGGCCTTAAAAATTCAGGAATCCGCCTAGAGTCCTGGACCCTGTTGGTAGTGGCGGAGAAGGCAGTCAAGCGGCCTGCAGGCAGAGATGCTGTGTGTGGGGAGTGGACTGACTTAGTCTTCGGTCGTGCAGTAGCCCTCCGTGATCCATTCCTCATTCATTTTGATAAAGGTCAGGTACTGAACACTGTCGTGACTTAGGCGACTTCTCTTCTCAGTAACTATGCCTCCAGCTGCACTGAAGGTCCTTTCTGACAGGACGCTTGCGGCAGGGCAAGAGAGGAGTTGTATGGCAAATTGGGACAGCTCTGGCCACAGGTCAAGCCTGCGCAACCAGTAGTCCAAGGGTTCATCGTCGCTTTTCGCAGAGTCTACATCCACACTCAAGGCCAGGTAGTCGGCTACCTGCCGGTCCAGGCGTTGGTGGAGGGTGGATCCGGAAGGACTATGGCGAGGAGTTGGACTAAAGAACGTCCGCATGTCCGACATCACCCTGAGATCGCTGGAGCGTCCTGTTCTTGCCTGCGTGGACTTGGGAGGAGGAGGGTTACTGCCAGTGGTACCTTGATTGCGTTGTGCAGCCACATCACCCTTAAACGCATTGTAAAGCATCATCGACAACTTGTTCTGCAAGTGCTGCATCCTTTCCGCCTTTTGTTGAGTTGGCAAGAGGTCCGCCACTTTGTGCCTGTACCGAGGGTCTAGTAGCGTGGCCACCCAGTACAGGTCATTCGTCTTGAGTTTTTTGATACGGGGGTCCCTCAACAGGCTGGACAACATGAAAGAGGACATCTGCACAAAGCTGGATGCAGAGGTACTCTCCATCTCCTCATGCTCTTCCTCAGTGACGGGACGCAACTCCTCTTCCTCCCCCCAGCCACGAACAATACCACGGGAACGTGGAGCAGCAGAAGCCCCCTGTGATGGCTGCCGCGGTTGTTCTCCTTCCGCCGCCTCTTCCTCCTCCACAGAAACACCTTCCTCATCATCACCATCATTAGAGTCTGACTCCTCTCCTTCCCCACACGACTCCTCTTCTTCCTCCTCCTCCCCCCTCTGTGCTGCCGCCGGTGTTGTGGAAACATCGGGTTCGTGTGTAAATGGCTCCAATGAATCCTGCTGCCCTAACTCTTCTTGTTCACGCTCCTCCACAGCTGTATCCACCACTCTACGCACGGCACGCTCCAGAAAGTAGGCGTAGGGGATCAAGTCGCTGATGGTGCCCTCTTCGCGACTCACCAGTTTGGTCACCTCCTCAAAGGGCTCCATGACCCTGCATGCATTTCGCATCAGTGTCCAGTTGTTGGGCCACAACATCCCCATCCTCCCAGATTGTGTCCTTGTACTGTAATGATACAGGTAGTGGGTGACGGCTTTCTCCTGGTCTAGCAGGCGAGAGAGCATCAGCAGGGTGGAATTCCAGCGAGTCGGGCTATCGCAAATCAGGCGTCTCACCGGCAAGTTGTTTCTACGCTGAATCTCTGCAAAGCGTGCCATGGCCTTGTAAGAGCGCCTGAAATGCCCACACAACTTCCTGGCCTGCTTCAGGACGTCCTCTAAGCCTGGGTACTTGGACACAAATCTTTGCACGACCAGATTAAGCACATGTGCCATGCAGGGTATGTGTGTCAGCTTTCCCAAATTCAACGCAGCAATGAGATTGCTGCCGTTGTCACACACCACGTTGCCGATCTCAAGCTTGTGCGGGGTCAGCCATTGCTCCACCTGTTTGTTAAGAGCAGCCAGGAGAGCTGCTCCAGTGTGACTCTCCACTTTCAGGCAAGACATGTCTAACACTGCATGACACCGTCGCACCTGGCATGCAGCATAGGCCCTGGGGTGCTCGGGCTGTGTAGCTGGGGAGGAGATGGCGGCACCAGCCAAGGAGGAGGAGGATGACAACAGCGAAGCGGTGATAGCAGGTGGAGAGGAGGTGGCTGGAGGCCTGCCTGCAAGCCGTGGAGGTGTGACAAGTCGGTCCTCTGCGCAGCCACGTACTCCCTGCTTGCTGCCATCGGTCACCAGGTTGACCCAATGGGCTGTGTATGTAATGTAGTGGCCCTGCCCGTGCTTGGCAGACCAGGCATCCGTGGTCAGGTGGACCCTTGACCCAACGCTGTGTGCCAGAGATGACACCACTTGCCTCTCAACTGCACGGTACAGTTTGGGTA
This sequence comes from Hyperolius riggenbachi, assembly GCF_040937935.1. Classification (NCBI taxonomy): domain Eukaryota; kingdom Metazoa; phylum Chordata; class Amphibia; order Anura; family Hyperoliidae; genus Hyperolius; species Hyperolius riggenbachi. Next base: position 338,390,474 of record NC_090650.1, read on the forward strand.
TGGCCTTTTGAGAAAAATAATTGCGGCCTGGTATCTTCCACTGCGGTGTACCAATGGCCACAAACTTACGGAAAGCCTCCGACTCCACCAGCTTGTATGGTAATAGCTGGCGAGCTAATAGTTCCGCCACGCCAGCTGTCAGACGCCGGGCAAGAGGGTGACTGGCAGACATTTGCTTCTTCCGCTCAAATACTTCCTTCACGGACAGCTGGGTACTGCTGTGGGCAGAGGAGAAGGAACCGCTCAAGGGAAGAGGCGGTGTGGAGGAGGGTGGCTGTGAAGGTGCAAGGGAGAAAGTGGATGAAGACGATGCACCTGAAGGAGGAAGAGGAGAAGGAGTTTGGCTTGTCTTTTGAGGAGTGCTGCTTTTACTCAGGTGTTCTTGCCATAGCTGTTTGTGCCTTCTCTCCAGGTGCCTTCGTAAGGCACTTGTCCCTACGTGAGAGTTGGCCTTTCCACGGCTCAATTTTTGCTGGCAGAGACAACAGATGGCTTTGCTCCGATCTGAGACACACACGTGAAAAAATTTCCAAACCGCTGAGGCCCCCTGGGGTGATAGCGCTACGGTGGCATCAGCAGCAGCTGACGTTGAAGGGCATGTGTGCTCCCTGGCCATAGCTGGCGATACATGGCACCGGACACTGCCCCCAGCTGTTTCTGAGGACGAGCTCCCTCTGCTTCTATCATGGAGTCGTCTCCTCCTACTCCTCTCTGACTCCTCCTCTGAACTGTCCCCCTGGTCATCTCCTCTACCGGGAACATATGTGCTATCCGTATAATCGTCATCATAATCCTCCTGGCCAGCTGCGCTTTCCTCAGACACCTCCTCAAGTGCACCAACTTCAGGTGGTCCACCATCATCCCCATCCACACACGTTACGTCCATACTATCGCCACCTAACTCAGACGTATGAGGTGGTGTACCTGCGCCTTCTTGTTGTTGTTGCAGTAGTGGCTGGGAATCAGTGATTTCACCACCACCACCAAATAACTCCTGCGAAGTGTCAAATGCAGCGGATGTGGTGCTTGTTGTAGCGCTGGTGGCTGCGGGAGATGAGGTGTTCTGTGTTAAATACTCAATCACCTCCTCACGATTTTGGGAAGTGATGGCACGTGCCTTCTTCTGAGCACTGTATTTTGGGGCAGGTCCGCATGAAATCACAGCAACACCACCTCGCACAGCCACAGACCTGCCGGTGCCTGGTGGCCTTCCTCTGGGTCTGCCTCTACCTCTTCCTCTACCTGGTTTGTCCATTTTGTCCATCTCGGGGGTATGCTAGCTATATGCAGTGAGGTGGGTTCTCACTCAACACAACAGGTAGTTAGATGCAGTGAGCAGGGTTCACTCAACAGTAAAGGTACTTAAGATGCAGTGAGGTGGGTTCTCACTCAACACAACAGGTAGTTAGATGCAGTGAGGTGGCCAGGTGGGTTCACACTCAACACAACAGGTAGTTAGATGCAGTGAGCTGGGTTCACTCAACAGTAAAGGTACTTAAGATGCAGTGAGGTGGGTTCTCACTCAACACAACAGGTAGTTAGATGCAGTGAGGTGGCCAGGTGGGTTCCCACTCAACACAACAGGTAGTTAGATGCAGTGAGCTGGGTTCACTCAACAGTAAAGGTACTTAAGATGCAGTGAGGTGGGTTCTCACTCAACACAACAGGTAGTTAGATGCAGTGAGGTGGCCAGGTGGGTTCACACTCAACACAACAGGTAATTAGATGCAGTGAGCTGGGTTCACTCAACACAAGGCTAGGTATATGCAGTGATGAGGTGGGTTAAGTAAACACAACAGGTACTGGGTAGTTAGATGCAGTGAGCTGGGTTCACTCAACAGTAAAGGTACTTAAGATGCAGTGAGGTGGGTTCTCACTCAACACAACAGGTAGTTAGATGCAGTGAGGTAGCCAGGTGGGTTCTCACTCAACACAACAGGTAGTTAGATGCAGTGAGCTGGGTTCACTCAACAGTAAAGGTACTTAAGATGCAGTGAGGTGGGTTCTCACTCAACACAACAGGTAGTTAGATGCAGTGAGGTGGCCAGGTGGGTTCACACTCAACACAACAGGTAATTAGATGCAGTGAGCTGGGTTCACTCAACACAAGGCTAGGTATATGCAGTGATGAGGTGGGTTAAGTAAACACAACAGGTACTGGGTAGTTAGATGCAGTGAGCTGGGTTCACTCAACAGTAAAGGTACTTAAGATGCAGTGAGGTGGGTTCTCACTCAACACAACAGGTAGTTAGATGCAGTGAGGTGGCCAGGTGGGTTCACACTCAACACAACAGGTAGTTAGATGCAGTGAGCTGGGTTCACTCAACAGTAAAGGTACTTAAGATGCAGTGAGGTGGGTTCTCACTCAACACAACAGGTAGTTATATGCAGTGAGGTGGCCAGGTGGGTTCACACTCAACACAACAGGTAATTAGATGCAGTGAGGTGGGTTCACTCAACACAAGGCTAGGTATATGCAGTGATGAGGTGGGTTAAGTAAACACAACAGGTACTGGGTAGTTAGATGCAGTGAGCTGGGTTCACTCAACAGTAAAGGTACTTAAGATGCAGTGAGGTGGGTTCTCACTCAACACAACAGGTAGTTAGATGCAGTGAGGTGGCCAGGTGGGTTCACACTCAACACAACAGGTAGTTAGATGCAGTGAGCTGGGTTCACTCAACAGTAAAGGTACTTAAGATGCAGTGAGCTGGGTTCACTCAACACCACGCTAGGTATATGCAGTGATGATGTGGGTTAAGTAAACACAACAGGTACTGGGTAGTTAGATGCAGTGAGCTGGGTTCACTGAACAGTATACAGTAAAGGTACTTAAGATGCAGTGAGGTGGGTTCTCACTCAACACAACAGGTAGTTAGACTTAGATGCAGTGAGCTGGGTTCACTCAACACAACGCTAGGTATATGCAGTGATGAGGTGGGTTAAGTAAACACAACAGGTACTGGGTAGTTAGATGCAGTGAGCTGGGTTCACTCAACAGTAAAGGTACTTAAGATGCAGTGAGGTGGGTTCACTCAACACAAGGCAAGGTATATGCAGTGATGAGGTGGGTTAAGTAAACACAACAGGTACTGGGTAGTTAGATGCAGTGAGCTGGGTTCACTCAACAGTAAAGGTACTTAAGATGCAGTGAGGTGGGTTCTCACTCAACACAACAGGTAGTTAGATGCAGTGAGGTGGCCAGGTGGGTTCACACTCAACACAAAAGGTAGTTAGATGCAGTGAGCTGGGTTCACTCAACACCACGCTAGGTATATGCAGTGATGATGTGGGTTAAGTAAACACAACAGGTACTGGGTAGTTAGATGCAGTGAGCTGGGTTCACTGAACAGTATACAGTAAAGGTACTTAAGATGCAGTGAGGTGGGTTCTCACTCAACACAACAGGTAGTTAGACTTAGATGCAGTGAGCTGGGTTCACTCAACACACCGCTAGGTATATGCAGTGATGAGGTGGTTTAAGTAAACACAACAGGTACTGGGTAGTTAGATGCAGTGAGCTGGGTTCACTCAACACAAAGCTAGGTATATGCAGTGATGAGGTGGGTTAAGTAAACACAACAGGTACTGGGGTATATGCAGTACTGGGTAGTACAATGTGCAGCTCCCTGTCACACACACAGGCAGTCAGTCACTGAATGTGCTGGGCTGCTGGCAGTGGCACACACACTATCAATTAGCAAGGCTGTGCATGCAACAAAAGTGTCAGAAAAAAAAAAATGTACAGGTTGAGCTCTGAAAAGAGCTGTTGCTGGGTGCTTTAAAAGCAATATTAATCTGTCAGGAACAAGCTAAGCAGCCTAGAACCTAACTAATCTGTCCCTAAGAGAAAAAGTCTGCAGCAGCTGTCCCTTTCCTCTCTCTAGCAGGCAGTGACTGTAATGGCCGCCGGAGGCTGCCTTATATAAGGGGGGGTGGGGCTCCAGGGCTTACTGTAGCCTGAATGGCTACAATGTGCCTGCTGACTGTGATGCAGAGGGTCAAAGTTGACCCTCATAGTGCATTATGGGGCGAATCGAACTTCCGGAAAAGTTCGCCTGGCGCAGGCGAACGCGAACCCCCAATGTTTGCCTGGAACCGTTCGCCGGCGAACCGTTCGGTACACCTCTATTGGTAACTGTTATGAATTATGTAATAAGTATTACAGCTGATATTTGACCTGATTTTCATACATTTCACCTATAAAGAGTCTGTTTTTGAAGACCTCCTTCAGTGAATCGCCATTTATTTCATTATTAGTATTCTGTACCACATCAAATGCTATAATTAGATATTCACATATCAATGAGTTACATTTAGCCTGCTCCAATGTTACTAATGTTCACATTAAACAAATCAATTCCTTTAACAAGACAAGAGCATTAGTCATGCCTGTTCCATAATTGTCCTCATTATACTAAGTACATATGCATGTCCCTAATGCGTACAGTACGTCAGAGGTCTATGGGGCCAACACTGATCAAATATGCTTTCAGTATCTGCTTATAAAAAAGAATAAGTTCCCAACATCAGGAGACTGATTTTTATTGGTGCATCAATCCAAATTTGAAGCTTAAGTGATCATTTTACAGTTGAGGGTGGCTGTTTTCTATGCTTCTACAATATTTCATATGTCAAGTAAAATGGATTGTAGGGAGAACATGTGTAGTCACTTTGCTGTGAATTATACATCATGGTAGTATTGGCAGCCAGCAAATGTTTGTCATTGAATGGCACAAAGGCAAAAAGGAAATAAGGAACTCCTATAATACCAATTTTCCATTTAATATGATTAGTGGGAAATAAGAGTGCACCTAACAGGAAATCCAGGCTATACATGTTCCTCAGAGTAGACCACGTTTAGATTGCCAGTCTAGATGACCTCCCTAAATTCCATTAACTGTGTGATTTATATGCTCAACAATTACTAATCAATAGTTACTTAGCAGTAGAATATACAGAGCATAAATTAGCAATGAAATATAAGGCTTGGAATCATTCTGTATATTGTGATTGGAGTGCTATGACCAGTGACAAAAAATACATACAAAAAATACAATGCTTCAGAGGCAGAAGAAGGCAGAAGAAATATGCAGAAGAGGCAGAAGAAATATGTTTTCATAGAAAGACAGAGCAGTTTGGGCTCCTTTTTCTATGGCAAAGAATACATTATTTAAGGGGGGGAGGGGGGGAGGATGGATTTGTTGATATTAATGGAAAAATATTTTCTTCTTTTACGAAAATAACAGATTGAAAAGAAGAAAAAAGAAAAGCCAAAGGTAAAACCCGTCATGGCTCTTCTTCTATTCCCCCTGCTCTGAAAGAATGGACTAGCAGAATGGACCTGTTATGTGGAAGAGAAGTGTATGCAGTTGTTCATCCAGATGATAAATTACTTGAACAAAATTGCTCCCAGCAGGTCATGTCCCTCAGTAATATTTGGCAGGCGACTATAGAAAGATATTTGGGGAAATCACAAGTCCCGTCTGGGTATTGGGGAAGTGGAGTGTTGAAATAACTTGTTATTTGATTAAAAACCAACAGAGTTTGTGTCTACTTTTGGGGAGGTACTGTATATAAGCCTAATTTTTCAGCATATAAGCCTAATTTTTCAGCACAAAAAATGTGCTGAAAAGTTACCGCCTCGGCTTACATGTGAGTCAGTGGAGCAGAATGGATGGTGGAGCAGCTTTTGTTACTGGCAGAGGAGAGTAAGGATTGTGCACTAGTAATTCTGCACTGCTTTTGCCTGCTGTGTCCGTGCCTCCCATCCATGCAACATGGTGTGCAGAGTGCTCTGCTCAAAACTACCTATGTCCCCTAGCTTGTGTAGCAGAGCATGTAGGTGCTTCAGCAGTGCAATGACCAGGGATTCTTCCTGTGTGGCATTCACTGTCTCATATCTATGATGCCATCTAGTAGCGTCTTGAGACACAACTATCATCCTTCAATTCACTTTATTGTCATTGTGTAACACAACGAAATTACTTTTCATGACAACCCTTGTGGCACATCTGGCTATGGGGAGGGGTGCTGGCTTGTATTGGGGGCACATCTGGCTACTGTGGAGTGGGCTATACTGGGGAGGGGGCTTATACACGAGTCAATGACTTTTCCCTAGTTTCGGAGGAAAAAGTGGGTACCTCTGCTTATACCCAGGTCGGCTCTGGTTTGTGTGTTTGAACCGTGTATGTATTCAATGAATGAATGATTTGATTAATTTTGCCAGCATAGGGAAAAGCACAGCATTATGGCTAGATTTTTACTGTAGCTTCTCCCCCTTACTGTCCCCTGCATATGAGTTTAGTGTGACAAGCACAGATTTTGTGGTTGAGGAGGGGCTGTGTGAAAATAAGGCACATAATAGATGCACATATAAACTTACATACCTATGCTATATGGAGGCCACATAGATAAAGATTTAATTTGTGCTTTTCAAACCATGATGATGGCATTGTTCAACTATGGCGTGTGGCTTTAAAAGGCTGCTACTCCGTTAGTTGACTAGCTTCTTGCTACTAGTGAGTCTGAGTTTGAAAAAAAGAGGGACCTATTAACAATACAGTCTTATTTGTATGATCTTGCTCCATGTTTACACGTCTATTGAATAGATTTGGTGAGATTGCATAATCAATATTGTATCAGTGATATGCGCCTTGATGGAGATGATCAATTCTTGTAGGAGAAATTCTCAAGAAAGAAGAAGTCATGGAACAGCAGCTAATGATTTGCACATCTCTGGTTGGCTGTCATGATCATGTGATGATGTCCTACTTTTGACTTTTGCTTCTTGAATAAGCTGATCCTAACCAACCAATCATGTGCTGCTTCAGTTATTCTTGTATTGCAGAAGAATCCAAAGCAAACAGATCATCTCTTGTGCTGAACAGAGATGGTCAATTTATTCTGCATAAATTCTACTCAAGAACGCAAGGAGCACACCTGAGTCCTACATCTCGGAATAGCTTGCGGTGTAGACTACGACAAGTAAAAGAACTGAAATATGAGCACATGTTCATGATCACCCACTCAATTTTGGGAGCAACTTCTTTATCCCTACACAAACATTTGTGAGATGACTAGCCTGCAGTGTAAGTAGCAACCTTGACTCTTGTTACACTTAGGGAGGGTACAAACCTATCAAAATTTGCATGTGAATTGCAAATGAGTGAAAATGAAAAGTCAATGGAGAATCACACTTCTGTTAAAATTCACAAAACTGCATACACATTTTCACATGCTTAAAAAAATACATCCTACAGCATACATTTGCATACTGCATGCAAATTCCCATTGACTTTGATTAAAAGTGTGAGAAAATTTGTACACAAACGGGAATTTGAATGCAAAAAACGCACACGCAATAACTATTTTTGCCATGAAGTGTGAACCTTGCCTAAATCTTTCTTCTAACACAGTCCAAATCCTAATCTAAACTGCTCCTATCACTAACTGTACGTAAAGTGAACCCCAAGGTGAAAATAAACAAATGAGATAAACAATTGTATTTAATCTCCTACTCCTAAAATTGACTTTTTTTTTTTAGATATCTCAAACTCTCTTTAAAACATTTCCAAGCTAAATTGAATGTTTTGTTGCTTCTGCTCAGTGCCAGCCTAATAAGTGTCCCAGGGTTAGAAAAAGGTCAATAGTTCATGTATTTTATCTCCCACTGCTCTCAGAAATTGTATTCCACCAGTAAAACTTTTATAGCTGTAAATTGCTTATCAGTGATGTTTACTATGTTCCCAACAAGGTACCGATGACAAGACAGAAGCTGTCACTTCTATGTCGAAAATTTAATTTCAGGCAGAAAATTAGAACAAGTACAGCAGCCTGGTTATTATGTTTTGCACTGTATATACATGTTTATCTCATCATGTCACATACCGCCTCGGGTACACTTTAACATGCAATGTTTCAAGGGGTCTAACACCTGGAGGGGGGTATGGAGGAGTGGGATACACACCAAAAGTCCCGGGGAAAATTACGGATTTGACGCACAGCAGGGTATTAAAGGCAAAAATCACATTGCATTGCTGGAATTGGAGACATAAAGTGCTTTAAAACATCTTGCATGTGTATACATCAATCAGGTAGAGTAATTAGTGTACTGCTTCACACTGACAGACCAAACTCACTGTGTAACGCACCGTAAACAGCTGTTTGTGTGGTGATGGTCGTGCTGGACTGGTGCGCACCATGGCGAGAGTGCAGGCGATGGCGGTTTTCAAGCCCATATGGTCGGGCTGAGGTAGCTTAATGACAGAACAGCCAACAGACAACAGTGACTGTCCAGCTGATCGAATTTGGTCTGTCCACAATGTAGCAACAACCTTATTATCTTGGGTCAGGTGAGCCCTCCAACACATTTATAAAGCCGGTCATTGCTTCAGTGTGATATGCAAGCCCCTTCACCGCGGCAAGGTAACAATCACGAAGGGGAATTGACACATGTACATGCCTTTTGTTTTGTTATTGCAGCCACAGTGCAGCCAGAAAAATTAGGCAGGCATGTACACACACCAGAAAAATTATTATAGCGGCCACTGCTAGCAAATTCAGGAATCCACCTGGATTCCTGGACCGTGTTGGTGGTGGCGGAGAAGGCAGTCAAATGGCCTGCAGACAGAGATGCTGTGTGGGGACCGACTTAGTCTTGGGGCAGGCAGTCACACAGTGTGCAGGCAGAGATACTGTGTGTGGGGACTGACTTAATCTTTGTGCAGACCTGACCATGCTTTGCAGACCAGGCATCCATGGTCAGATGGACCCTTGACCCAAAGCTGTGTGCCAGAGACGACACCACTTGCCTTTCAACATCACGGTACAGTTTAGGTATTGCCTTTTTTGAGAAATAATTGCGGCCTGGTATTTTTCACTGCAGTGTGTGGTGTTGCTTTTGTGTGCTGCTTTTCCTCAGGTGGTCATCCCATTGCAGTTTGTGCTTTGTAATTATGTGCCTTCGTAAGGCAGTTGTCCCTACGCGGGTCTTGGTCTTTCCACGGCTCAATTTTCGGTGGCAGAGAATACAGATGGCATCGCTCTCATCTGAGGCAGACACACACAAAAATGTCCACACCACTGAGCCCTGGGATGATGGCACTTTGGTGATGGCTGCTGATTGAGTGTTAAGTGGGGTGCCAGAATCAGAGCAGATGGAAGAAGATATGTCACGCTTCCGTGCAGAAGCTGAGGAAGATGAGGTGTTCTGTGTTAAATAGTCAACTACATCCTGACAATATTGGGGGTTGATGTGCACGTGTCTTCTTCTGAACACTGTACTTTGGTCAGAGGGCTGCACAAAATCATGACAGCACGACCTCGAACAGACCTGCCGGGAGGCTTGCCTCTGGCTCTGCCTCTGCCTGTTGTTTTGTCCATATTGGGGGGGGGGGGATGAAGTGAAAGGTATGCACTGACTTGACTAATACAATGTGCAGTCACACAGATGCAGTGAAAGGTATACACTGACTGCTGGTATATTACAATGTGCAGTCACACAGATGCAGTGAAAGGCACTGACTGCTGGTATAATACAATGTGCAGTCACACAGATGTAGTGAAAGGTATACACTGACTGCTGTATAATGATGAGACAAATACACTTGAATTCTTATAATGAGAATCTGCTATGGAGGGCAAGTCTGCCATCCATTCAAGTGAAAGGTATGCACTGACTGGTATAATGCAATGTGCAGTCACACAGGTGCAGTGAAAAGGTATGCACTGACTGCTGGTATATAAAACCGCTGTCACACAGATGCAGTGAAAGCTATGCAGTGACTTCTGGTATAACAATGTGCAGTCACACAGGTGCAGTGAAAGGTATGCAGTGGCTGCTGGTATGACAATGTGCAGTAACACAGGTGCAGTGAAAGGTATGCAGTGACTGCTGGTATAACAATGTGCAGTCACACAGGTGCAGTGAAAATGGATGCACTGACTGCTGGTATATAAAACAGCATGCAGTCACGCAGATGCAGTGAAAGGTATGCAGTGACTAGTATTATAATACAATATGCAGCAGTCACACTAGGCACTGAATCTGCTGGGCCTGGCACAGTATAGCAATTAGCAAGGGCCAGCTATGAAAGACAGGGCTGTATATGTAGTGTCAGTGGGCCACACACAAAAGAACACATCACAAGAACATTAGCTCTCAAAAGAGCTGTTTTGGGGTGCTTTTCATCAACAAATATCAGCAAGGAGCAAGCAAATAGACCTTCTAACTATCGTTTTCCCTATCTCTTTAATGTCTCTCCCTTCTCTCACTAATACAGCAGCACACAGAGTGAGAAAATGGCCGACGCTGCTGCCTTATATAAGGGGGAGGGGGGCTCCAGGAGGGAGTGCAGCCTGATTGGCTGCCATGTGTCTGCTGACTGTGATGTAGAGGGTCAAAGTTTAGCCCAATAATGTAGTATAGGGGGCGGGTCGAACTCGCATAAATTTTGCGTTTCGACGTGAATGCGAACTCGCGTTGTTTGCATGAACAAGTTCGAATTCGAACCGTTCGTGCCATCTCTACCTGAAATATCTCACCTTATTCTAAGTATACAGATAGTAAAGGAAAGCTCTAAAAAACATAGCGAGAAAAGTAATACTGAAGTTAAAGCAGAGCTGAACTCAGAACGTCCTCTCTGCTCTAAAAGATACACATATAACCTTTAAAGAAAAACATTTCTTTGTTACAGCTAATACAAATTCTAAAATAAATCTCCAGCGTTTCTACTTCCTGCTTTCATGGAAGCAGAAATATTGATAACATGCTTTCAAATGAGCAGTCAGGTGACACAGGGGAGAGATCAAATTACAATGTGTGATTAGACACATATTAGGGGGAATTAGACAGGCCAAACTCTCTAAATACATACAGCATGCATTTCTCTCGGTTTTCCTTCTGTCATGTGCAAGAGTTCAGGGCCAGTTAATCAGGTATAACTTATTTTGAGTGGTTTATTTGGCTTGGAAAGTGCTGAAACATAATTTCATAAATGAGCTATAACAGGGACGTTGCTAGGGTCCCGGGGATCTGGGGCATCTGTAGTTACAAAGTAAGTCTTGAGTTGCGCCACAGCAAAAATGGAGGTGACCATGAGCTGCAAAGTGGTAGTGGTCATGGGTGTGGTTAAATGTACATGAACCTAGCATCCTATAGGGCAGTGTTTCCCAACCTTTTCCGGCCCGGGGAACACTGTCTGACCAAATTTTTCTCCGGGGAACGGCGCGCGCGCGCGGTGGGGGCGATGCGGCCCCCGGTTGTTTGCGCGACCTAGTGGACAGTGCCGCTATGGGGGGGGGGGGGCTGGGGTGCGGCTGCATAGCTGGCATAGTTGCCCCAGTGTAGGGAGTTTAGTTGCCTCAGTATAGTGCCCCAGTATAGCCAGTATAGTGCCCCAGTATAGCCAGTATAGTACCCCAGTATAGCCCCCCAGTATAGCTAGTATAGTGCCCCAGAATAGTGCCCCAGTATAGCCAGTTTAGTGCCCCAGTATAGTGCCCCAGTATAGCCAGTATAGTGCCCCAGTATAGCCCCCCAGTATAGCTAGTATAGTGCCCCAGTATAGCCAGTATAGTGCCCCAGTATAGCCAGTATAGTACCCCAGTATAGCCCCCCAGTATAGCCAGTATTGTGCCCCAGTATAGCTAGTATAGTGCCCCAGAATAGTGCCCCAGTATAGCCAGTATAGTGCCCCAGTATAGCCCCGCCAGTATAGTGCCCCAGTATAGTACCCCAGTATAGCCAGTATTGTGCCCCAGTATAGCTAGTATAGTGCCCCAGTATAGCTAGTATAGTGCCCCAGAATAGTGCCCCAGTATAGCCAGTTTAGTGCCCCAGTATAGTGCCCCAGTATAGCCAGTATAGTGCCCCAGTATAGTGCCCCAGTATAGCCAGTATAGTGCCCCAGTATAGCCCCCCAGTATAGCTAGTATAGTGCCCCAGTATAGCCAGTATAGTGCCCCAGTATAGCCAGTATAGTACCCCAGTATAGCCAGTATTGTGCCCCAGTATAGTGCCCCAGAATAGTGCCCCAGTATAGCCAGTTTAGTGCCCCAGTATAGTGCCCCAGTATAGCGCCCCAGTATAGCTAGTATAGTGCCCCAGTATAGCTAGAATAGTACCCCAGTATAGCCCCCCAGTATAGCCAGTATTGTGCCCCAGTATAGCCAGTATAGTGCCCCAGTATAGCCAGTATAGTACCCCAGTATAGCCCCCCCAGTATAGCCAGTATTGTGCCCCAGTATAGCTAGTATAGTGCCCCAGAATAGTGCCCCAGTATAGCCAGTTTAGTGCCCCAGTATAGTGTCCCAGTATAGCCAGTATAGTGCCCCAGTATAGCCCCCCAGTATAGCTAGTATAGTGCCCCAGTATAGCCAGAATAGTGCCCCAGTATAGCTAGAATAGTGCCCCAGTATAGCCAGTTTAGTGCCCCAGGATAGCCAGCATAGTACCCCAGAATAGTGCCCCAGTATAGCCAGTTTAGTGCCCCAGGATAGCCAGCATAGTACCCCAGAATAGTGCCCCAGTATAGCCAGTTTAGTGCCCCAGGATAGCCAGTATAGTACCCCAGAATAGTGCCCCAGTATAGCCAGTTTAGTGCCCCAGGATAGCCAGTATAGTACCCCAGAATAGTGCCCCAGTATAGCCAGTTTAGTGCCCCAGGATAGCCAGTATAGTACCCCAGAATAGTGCCCCAGTATAGCCAGTTTAGTGCCTCCCGCCCGTCCCCGCGGCTGTTATTACCTTGTTAACAGCGGCCGCTCTCCCCTCTCCGGCGCGTCTATATATTCAAGCAGCGTATCTCCGGCTGCTCTGTGTGATGCACTGATGCGGAAGAAAGGAGGGCAGCGGCTTCCTGTAACGGCGATATGTATCGCCGTTACTATGGTAACCGAGCCCTGCCTCCTTCCGCATCAGTGCATCACACAGAGCAGCCGGAGATACGCTGCTAGCATATACATGGTCTGGAGAGGGGAGAGCGGCCGCTGCTAAGGTAATAACAGCAGCGGCCGCAGGGACGGGCGGGAGGGGGGATAAGAGCACGGCACACCAGGCAACGTTCCGCGGCACACTAGTGTGCCGCGGAACAGCGGTTGGGAAACACTGCTATAGGGTACATTCAAAGTGGTGGGCTGTAGTGAAGCATAATGACATAACACAGCTTGCCAGACTGCAATGCACCACCTATAGCAACACTTAGTGCGGCAGGTGTGTTCACACATAGAAATACAGGTGAAACTCGAAAAATTAGAATATCAAAGCCAGGTGAGGGGACACTCTGCCTATCATTGAGAAACACTGCCTATACAGGTGAAACTCAAAAAATCTGAGTATCGTGAAAAAGTCCATTTATTTCAGTAGTTCAACTTAAAATGTGAAGCTAATATATGAAATGGGAACCCTTTGCCAGGGTTTTGGATTGATTAGCTGATTAGAGTCTGACACTTTAAGCCTAGAATATTGAACATTTTCACAATATTCTAATGGTCTGAGATTTTGATGTTGGGGTTTTCATAAGCTGAAAGCCATAATCATCAAAATTATAACAAATAAAGGCTTGCAATATCTTGCTTTTCTTGTAATGAGTCTATTTCATATATTAGTTTTACCTTTTAAGTTGAATTACTGAAATTAATAAACTTTTTAACAATACTCTGAGTTTTCGAGTTTCACCTGTATAAATAGGTAGTGTTTCACAATAGTAGGCAGTTCCCTTACCTAGCTTGGGTTTTGGCCTGGGTGCTGTTTGGTTGGCTTGGTGGTGATCCAGTGCTGGCTATTCTGGCTGTGAAGTGTGCTGGGTTGGCTGGCGGTGATTCTGGGGTGGCTGGCAGTGATGCTAGCTGGTGGTGATGGTGGCTGGCTAGCTGTGATCCTGGGCTGGCTGGCCTAGCTGGTAGCGATGATGGGTGGGCTGGCTGGTGTTGATGCTGGGCTGTGTGGCCTCGCTGGAGATGATGCAGGACCAGCTGACCTGGCTGTTGGTTATGCTGGGCTGGCTGGCTGGTAGCAATAACAATAACATTAATATTTTTATAGCGCTTTTCTACCTGGGGACTCAAAGCGCTGTGACCCTGCATTATGCAGTCTCAAATGCTAGGGAAAAGAGTTGAGTTTTTAGCCTTTTTTTAAAGCTGTCGAGAGAAGGAGCCTCTCGCACTGATTGTGGAAGTGAGTTCCATAGAGTAGGGGCTGCATAGGAAAAGGCCTTAGCACCAAAGGTCCTGAGGAAGCGCTCGTTAGAGGAATGCGAAACAGCTGTCGACTTTCTTGTGCATGCTTGTCCCCCTCTCGCTCTCCTAGCAACTGTGGCTGTTGTATTGTTTGTACACAATTTTTTAAACTTTTTCCAATACACGGCTTTTTTATGCTGGATGTGCCCACCGCTTTCAACTTTTAAGTAATTGGCTGAGCACCAAATGTTGAGTGTATCCTGGGAATAACCAGCTTCATCTTGTTGGCAGAGCCGAGGGTGCATGGAGGGGCATAAAGTTCCAATAGATCCGCTATGTATTTGGGTCCCATGTGGTGTAGAGCCTTGAATGTCAGCAGGCAGATCTTAAAATTGATTCTCCATTTTACTGGCAACCAGTGAAGTGTTTGCAGTACTGGGGTGATGTGTAGAGCTGCGGGGGGCATTGGCTAGGAGTCTGGCTGCAGCATTCTGTACTAGCTGTAAGGGGTGCAGAACCTTATCTGTAGATCTGATGAACAGGGCGTTGCAGTAGTCTAGGCGGGAGGATACAAATGCATGAACCAGGGCAGGTAGGTTTTCCGCTGGGATAAGGTTTTTGATTTTCGCTATATTTCTTAGATGGAAGAAGGAAGAGCTTTAGATTTCCATCCAGGATCACCCCAAGGTTTCGCACAGAGTCTTTATACTGTACTGTATCTCCCCCAATTGCTAGTTTGAGGTGGTAAGCGTTTTAAACTTTATCCATCATGTGTGGACCACCTACCACCCACACCTCTGTTTTGTCAGAGTTCAGCCTCAGCCAGCTGGTGTTCATCCAATTTTGTAAATCCACTAGACATGCATTTATGGATGCTGATGGGTCTTGGGTGCCAGGCTTGAAGGACAGATACAGTTGTGTGTCATCTGCATAACAATGGTGTCCTAGGCTATAGTTCTGGATTATTTTGCCCAGTGGGAGCATGTAGACTGCAAAGAGGAATGGTGATGGTACAGAACCCTGTGGAACGCCATAGGCAAGTGGCACTGGATTAGAGTAGTGTGTGCTCAGACACACTTGCTGTGTCCTGCCAGATAGGAAGGTCTGAAATCAGCTAAGAACAGTACCCCTTAGGCCACAGTAATTCTTCAGTCGCTGGATTAGTATTTCATGAATGATCCACAGTATCAAATGCTGCAGACAAGTCAAGAAGAATCAGAGTTGAGCAATCACCCTTGTTCCTTGCAGTAAGAAGATCATTCATTACTCGGACTAATGCTGTTTCAGTGCTGTACCTTTTCCTGAATCCTGACTGAAAAGTATCAAAGATGTTGTTATCCGTAAGCCTGGCTTCTAGCTGGTTGGCGACTGCTTTCTCGATAACTTTTGATAGAAATGGTAAGTTCGCCACAGGTCTGTAGTTAGTCACAGAATCAGGATCTAGCGATAGTTTCTTCAAGAGGGGTTTTATGATGGCTTTCTTTAGTTCTTCTGGGAAAAGTCCACTTTGCAAGGAGCACTGAGTGATTTTGTGAAGTGCTGGCCTGATCAGGTCTGGGCACTGCATTAAGGATCCAGTTGGGCCAGGATCCAGGTCGCAGGTAGTGGGGCGGAGACTTTGAATGAGAATTCCAAAATCTACTTCAGAGTGTCAAAGACTTGCCATGGTGGTACGGTAGTAGGCATATGCAAAGTCCAGTGGTCAATTGATGTTGTTGGTGTAATGCTGGCACGGATGGCGGACACCTTGTTTATGAAGAAGGCAGAGAATTCTTCACACCTTTCCCTGGAGAATGTGGTTTGGGCTTTTAGGCAGGAAGGATTGCAGAGTGATTCCACTGTGTGGAAGAGTTGAGCAGCTCTGTTGTTGGCTGTAGATATTTTGTGCGAGATAAAGTCTGATTTTTTTTCTTGGTTATTGCTTGTTAGTATTGTCTGAGGTGTTGGACTAGGCTAGAGTCGTGCTCCTCAAACCCTGATTTACGCCACTGTCTTTTCTAGTCTGCGCCCTTTCTTTTTTAGATCCATGATGGTTTTGTCAAACCAATTAGCTTTCTGCTTTTTGGTTGCTGATTTGGTGCGCCATGGGGCAATACTGTCAAGTGTTTCATATATCGTGTTGTTGTACTGGGCTACTAGAGTGTTGGGGTCCATTTGACTGTGGAGCAGATTTGTAAAATCCAGGTTGGCAGTTAACCTCTCCGATGTTAATTTATTCAGGGGACGGATTTTGATTCTTCAGGTGCTGCTTGATAGGGTGATGTTCAATAGTAGACTGTATTATGTGATGGTCTGACCACACCACTGGGGTGTGGTCAGTGGCTGGTGGTGATGCTGGCTGGCTGGTGGTGATGCTGGCTGGCTGGTGGTGTTGCGAGCTGGCTGAGGGTGATGCTGGCTGGTGGGGATGCTGGCTGGCTGCTTGTGGTGATGCTGGCTGGTGGTGATGCTGGGCTGGCTGGCCTGGTTGGTGGTGATGCTGGGCTAGAGTATACACTTGTCTTTGCCTCTACAAATTCTCTGTAGTTAAGTCATTATATTTCAGTGGTAAAGCCCTGAAGAAAAAAATCATCAAGCTGCTAAATGTTTGGCAAGATTAAAAATAAATAAGCTGGTAAGGAAAGGACTGATGAAAAAATTATTTTAAAAAAGTCTGTGTTGTGTAATATCAGCAGCATTGTGTGATATCAGCAGCACATCACAAAGTATTCTGTTTTTATGGTCACTAAGTTTTTATTTAGGTCTAGCTGTTGTTTATGAAACATAGCAAGGGGAATTGCTTCATTAGCAGAGTTTATCCCAGACAAACACAGTCCATCTGTATGTAGCATCTATAAATGCAAACAGATAATGTTTTGCCTATAAATAAAACACGGCTTTTACATCAATTAATATTTTACCATATCTGGTACTGCCTGAAATTACAGAAAAGCTATCCCCATCTGTTACAGATACAAAGTGCATTCAGATGAGGTAATAAAATAATTATACAAATTATAATAGTAGTAATTGCCATCAGAATGAACATCATTGCCATGAACAAAATGCCTATAACACATAAGATCTGCAAAGAAATGATTTCACACACGAAGAAAATGAAAATATAGAGTTTACATGTTTATTCTCCTCAACAGTGTAAAACACTGAAACTACAGGTAAAAAGTAAACAAACAAATTAATGTATTTTAAAGTATAGAGCTGGTGTATTTAAAGAGAAACTGTAAGGTTCTAAACTACTCACCACCTGTGTGTAGATCACAAGCACTTTATAGGCGAGAACCCGGTATTTCCTAGCATTGAATCAAGATTACTATGTGTTCTCCCCTTTAAGGCGCAAACCCCGCCCAACAGATGAGGTTGATTCATGGCTGTATAGCCCTTGTCCACATTGCCTTATGGGTAGTGATGTTTAAAAATGTCACAAGAATCTCCTACTTTGTTAGAGAAAAAAAAAAACTGAGCTCAGCGTCATACTGTACAAGCTGCCTGTATGAGGATTAGCTCATGAATTCCTCCTGCATTTGTGCTGAGCGGGAGACAGAGGCTTTGAAGAGAAATTTTCAGTGGCACTGTGTCAACTGCTCTGTGTTCCAAGCTGCCAGTAGAAAACATGAATCCTCCCATGCGGCATTTGGCATTTTTACAGCACCTACCTGTCAGGGTAAGGAGATTTTTTGGCCACTTCTCCTTATCTGTACACCTAAATTGCTCTCATATACCGCATTTTAAATAATCCTTCTTTCTCCTTATAGTTCCTCTTTGAGATATGTTATGTGAATTCACATGAGCGTACATGCACACGGGTGATTTCACAGGAAACATGGTTTACTGTGGTATGTTCTCATAAGCTGTTCTGCATTGTGTTCAGAGACCCTGATATACATCATATCAGCCCTGCTTAAAGTGTACCTGAGACCAAAAAAGCATTTATATATACCTTGGCTACCTTGCCGTTCTCCTGGGCCACCTTGAACCTCTTCTAGCTGTCCAGATAAATACTTCAGTTGGTGCAGGTCGGCCACATACTGGGTATGTGCAGCCCAGCTGCGTGTGCACCCCCCATTGTGCTCCCTTCACCAGGAACATTCAGATCCTGTGCAGGAGTAGGGTGAGGGTGCAAATGGCCTAAAGGGGACTGGAGAAAGCCCCAGGTATGTAGAGATGCTTTTTTTTCATCTCAGGTTTCCTTTAATAGGGTTCCATGACCTCTATTAGCAGCTGCCACCCACACTGCACAGAATGCAGTTACTGTCTGAAGTTGCACAGGAAACTGTTACAGCACAGTTTGTTACCTGCAGCAAAGTCAGTTGAGTGTAATCAGCATCTTAGTTCTTATCAGCATAGTAAAGTTTTCCTTGCCTCTGAAGTCTGAAAACTCAGTTATAGCTAGATATTTGTATATAATGATGCTGATTAGTGCAAAATGGTGGCACCCAGGAAAGGGTCTTGGGACATGATCTCTGTGATAATTTTAAATGCAATAGACTGCTAATTACCCAAACACTAACACATCTGAAGAGTCTCAAAATACCACTAGTTTTGTAAAACAAACCAAAATTTATAATTTATCTTGTTTTTTGTAGCTCATCTTAAAGTGACACAGGCCTGGAGATCAGTATGCATGACACTATTTTTTATGGCCATGGAGGGGTTGCTTTGCTGCACAGGGAAGCATATAATTTGGGCGCCTTTGGATCAGATTCATTATATGTAACATTATACCAGATATCCACTTATATTATATTTATACTGTTTATTTAGTTTATTGCACTGTTTTCAGTTAAATGTGCTTAAAACTAAGTTTCCCAATTATGGTGGTTTGCAAGTTTTTTCTTACTATCTTATGAAATGCTATAGCAGGAGTAGTTCTAAAATTAAATGTCACTGTTGCTCTGTGTTTTGCTGTTTCCTTCTTTTTGCTCTTTAATTTTCTGTAATGGTTTCTCAGTTTATGAGCATATTGCAGAAAATTCTCTCTAGGTGCTCATAAGAAAATAAAACCTTAAAATACTAAAGAAATGCCAGCTGATCAAATACAGGCAAAGGCGAAGAGGAGCAAACTATTAAAATCTTTATAGCCATGAGATGAAAGAACAAAATCAAATGGAAGGATGGGAAACTGACGTTTGAAAACAGATACAATGCACACAATACAATAATTAGGGTAGCAAGTAATAATGGGGCCTATAACAAAGGGTGCCCCATTCACATCAATGCAAATCTATTCTCTATTGACTCCAAGTGTATAAAAAGGGTGCCGTGTAAATATAAAACAAATATATTGCTTGTTATCTGTAGTTTTCATTCCCATACCAACTTTATCCATTATTCTAACCCATTAATAAACAAATTATTGTTTCTAAAACTGTATAATCATTTCTAAAGCTGTTACCTCTATGCTTTCTTGGGAAAAAAAAACTATATATAAAAAAATGTTTGCTACGTTTTGATGCCTCAATTATCATTTTTTTATTCTATATGTCATAAAACCACAGATGAACATATACTAATTTATATTACACAAACAGAAAACAGTGGATTAAGGTTAGATGCCCGTGGGGGGGAGAGGGGGTTAAGGTCAGGCACCACCAGGAGTGTTGAGGTTAGGCACCACCAGTGGAGGTTGAGGTTAGGCACCTCTGGGGGGGTTATGGTTAGGCACCACCAGGGGAGGGTTCTGTGTGAGAGTAGGGAACAGGTTAGTAGTAAAAAATCTGTAAATATTACAGATATTTTACTATATATGGTAAATTAACCAATATTTTATCACTTTTACTGGTGGCCATTTTACTAAATGTAAAAATAGAAGTTACAGTAAGGAAAAAGTAGAACATCCGTATTATATATGATATTTTATGGCATATCCTGGCACCCATTTTACTAAACAGTAACATGAATATCATTTATATCTGGTGCCCTTTTTAACAGGGACCTTAATTATATGCATGCATAATTAGAGCAAGCACTCACAATGACTTATTATCACAAAAAGGTCAATGAAAGATTACAATAAGCAAGTATACTTCCAAAATTAAGCTATATATCACAGTAAGTTCATAAGTCTTTATCATTAACCACTTGCCGACCGCACGCTTATACCGTGCGTCGGCAAAGTGGCAGCTGCAGGACCAGCGACGCAGTATTGCGTCGCCAGCTGCAGGCTGATTAATCAGGAAGCAGCCGCTCGCGCGAGCGGCTGCTTCCTGTCAATTCACGGCGGGGGGCTCGGTGAATAGCCTGCGGGCCGCCGATGGCGGCTCGCAGGCTAAATGTAAACACAAGCGGAAATAATCCGCTTTGTTTACATTGTATGGCGCTGCTGCGCAGCAGCGCCGTAAGGCAGATCGGCGATCCCCGGCCAATCAGCGGCCGGGGATCGCCGCCATGTGACAGGGGACAGCCTGTCACTGGCTGCACAGGACGGATAGCGTCCTGTGCAGCCCCGATCACCAGGGGGGGCCAGGTAGGAGAGAGAGGGGGAGAATTTCGCCGCGGAGGGGGGCTTTGAGGTGCCCCCCCCCCGCAACACCCGGCAGGCAGGAGCGATCAGACCCCCCCAGCACATCATCCCCCTAGTGGGGAAAAAAGGGGGCGATCTGGTCACTCTGCCTGCACCCTGATCTGTGCTGGGGGCTGCAGAGCCCACCCAGCACAGATCAGCTAAAACAGCGCTGGTCCTTACGGGGGGGGGGGGGGGGTAAAGGGTAGGTCCTCAAGTGGCTAAAAGTAAAAATAATAAATGTAATGTATATGTTAACCAGAAATATCAAGGGTATAAATTACAGCCAAGCCAACATAGTAACACTGAAAAGAACAGAAAAAAAAACTCAAAAAGGTAAAGACGTGTGCAAACATTTCAAACTTTATTTATTTTCTCTAAAATAAAATAAGGGACCTCTTTACCACAAAGCTCTCCCTTCCTCTGGTGGTCAAGTCAGTTTACAAAACACTCACATTACAGGCTGGAAAGTTTATTACCCCTTAAGCACTTTTAAACTATATACTGTATATGCTAAAAGCAGAGAGCCTGTAGAATTAAAATATAGTATTGTCATTTTAGTATGTTACATGCTAGCTCCATCAATAATTATTAACGTATTACTTCCATCAAAAATATAGTAAAATCATTTATTCCTGAGAATATCTTACATAATAAAGAAACATGTGTGTGTCTGTCTGTAATTGCTTGTGCTTCCATAATAGCTAAAAAAAAAAGTGAATACACATAACATTAAATTGTCATGTATGCAAAAGCTTTAAGAAATCCCATTATTAAATATAATGAGACATGATCATCATGTGAAGATATGCAGGCTGCATAGCTGTAGATTAAGGTGCACATGTCATGCCTCAGCAAGTGGTTGCCCATGGCAACCCACCACCTCAGGACTTTGACTACAGAACTGTTTTCCCTTCCAGGACCTTTAGACGTTCCCGCGACATCTAGTGGCTGGAATCCATTATGCATCCCTGTTTGCATTTGAGCAGGTGAGCTCACTTCCTGCATTATGTTTTATAAGCACTTCCTGGTCTCAGGCTGGTTGCCTGAGCATCACATCAGGTTTCCTGTGTTCCTGATCCCTGAGTTCCCGAGAGACTTTAACTCTTATGAACTGGCTTTGATCCTGGGAAATCCTTTGACTATTCAACGTGTACCTCACCTATTTCGGACTTATTTCCTGGTAATGGACTCCTGGCTTATCCCTGACTACGTCTTCTGTCTGGTGTACCAGATTATCCAGTCACACTCAGCAGTCACTTTTGGGTGCACCCACCTGGACTCTGGGGCTGCGCCCAACCCAGCCACACAGAGGATTCATGCATCCCAGGTACGTGACAGCCCAGCATTGTTGCAGTGGATAACAGTAGAGTGTTGGGGTGCCCTGCACTGAAGAGGCACACGTCAGGAGAGTGTGGAGGTGCCTGGCACTGTAACAGTGGACACTAGGAGAGTGTCAGGGTGCTCAGCACTGTAGTGGGAGTGAAGGGAGATGCAATGGTTCCACAAAGGAGTGAGGTAGTAGTGCTGTGGTGCTGAAAGACAGCTTCACAAACCCTCACTCAAAAATCGCCTAGAAACTACTAGCAACACTCATGTGAATTACTTTTATTTGCCTGAGTGAGACTCAGCCATCAGCCAGGTGAAGCCAGCAATTGAATTTGACTTTAAAGAGGAACTCCAGTGACAGTAATGTAAGAAAAAAAAGTGCTTAATTTTTACAATAATTATGTATAAATAATTTAGTCAGTGTTTGCCCATTGTAAAATCTTTTAAATCCCTGATTTACATTCCGTCATTTATTACATGGTGACATTTTTACTGTTGGCAGGTGATGTAGCTGCTGCAAGCTTTTTTGGCAGTTGGAAACAGCTGTAAACAACTATTTCCCACAATGCAGCAAGGTTCACAGACAGGATACTGCCAAGAGTATGTACTTTTCTTTTTTCTTGTGGGAGGGGTTTCACCACAATATCAGCCATACAGCGCCCCCTGATGGTCTGTTAAAAGGAATAGATTTCTCATGTAAAAGGGGGTATCAGCTACTGATTGGGATAAAGGTCAATTCTTGGTCGGAGTTTCTCTTTAACTCCTAAGCAATGTCAGGTGATGAGCAATTCACACATGTGGGCCTGATGCAATTCACTTCTCCTACGTTTTTCTCCTAGTTGATATTTTCACATTTTAAATCAAATGCCTTTTAAGCCACCAGCAAGCAAATAAATACCCACAATAATTTGGACAGTACTTTTTCACCTACTTTTTGGTACTTTTTCATTTGCAGAGTACCAAATTTATTTTAATCAGAAGATGAAAAATTATCTCCTCTGAGAAAACGTAGCAGAAAAAATTAACTCGATCAGGCCCACAGTGTGTTTCTTATCACCTGGAATTGGGTAGAGCCCAAGGGGAGATAAGTCATAAGATCAGTTAAAATGGTCTGAAACTCAGCATTTCTTCTTTGCTCTAATAGATTCCTTACAGCCTTAAACCTACTGGCACAAACATAAATTGTAGTAGAACAGCATTCAAACAGTTAAACACAGCACATTGTCCTGCCATGGAAAGCCCCTTCAGCTTAGGATTCGATCCGAAGTGGAGATAACAGTATATTTTGTTTACATTCCTCAGTCGTTACATTTTGTGTAACAACTGAAAGGAGCTTCCTGTGCTTCAAGCATACACACAGTTCAGAACAGCTCACTAGAAGATAAAATAAAAAGCAGCTTGAATAAAATGCAATGGCAGCTTTCAGAGCAGCTGAACTTTGGGAACTTTTTAATTTGAAAACAGACAATATTACTTGTGTACAAAAGCAAATATAATAACTGTATAGATAATAAAAAGTAGGAAAACACTGTGTTATTGAATGTTATGTCAAAGTTTCAGACCACTTTAAAGAGAACCCGAGGTGTGTTTAAAGAATGTTATCTGCATACAGAGGCTGGATCTGCCTATACAGCCCAGCCTCTGTTGATATCCCAAACCCCACTAAGGTCCCCCTGCACTCTGCAATCCCTCATAAATCACAGCCGTGCTGTGAGGCTGTGTTTACATCTGTAGTGTCAGTCTCAGCTGCTCCCCCGCCTCCTGCATAGCTCCGGTCCCTGCCCCCGTCCCTTCCCTCCAATCAGCAGGGAGGGAAGGGATGCAGGCGGGGACTGGAGTTCTGCAGGAGGCGGGGAGAGCAGCAGACTGACACTATAGAGATAAACACAGCCAGCTCTGACAAGCTGTTTGTCAGCAGCGTGGCTGTGATTTATGAGGGATTGCAGAGTGCAGGGGGACCTTAGGGGGGTTTGGGATAGCAACAGAGGCTGGGCTGTATAGCCAGATCCAACCTCTGTATGCAGATAATATTATTCAAACCCACCTCGGGTTCTCTTTAAGGAATCATTCCAGGTATGTGCAGACTTCATATTATGCTCTAAACTAACCAACAACTGAAAAATGAGAGTTCTGAGAAGTCCTATATACACATCTGAAAACTGTTTCAAGGTAGTGTGGTTTGGAATTGTTGCCAGTATTTTAAAGTTATTTCAGCTTAAATGAGACATTAACTTTATAATAAACAAAGAGGCACCATAGTGACAAATAGTAGTATGCAGTAAATTATTCAGGATACCTATTTTTACGTTAATTATTCTGGTTTCAGCATCAGACAAACTTCCTACATCTACAAACCAAGGGTTGAACAAAATAATGGAAACACCTTGAAAATCAACAAAATACAGTATCTTGCAAAAGTATTCGGCCCCATTGAAGTTTTCCACATTTTGTCATATTACTGCCACAAACATGAATCAATTTTATTGGAATTCCACGTCAAAGACCAATACAAAGTGGTGTACACGTGAGAAGTGGAACGAAAATCATATATGATTCCAAACATTTTTTACAAATAAATAACTGCAAAGTGGGGTGTGCTTAATTATTCAGCCCCCTTTGGTCTGAGTGCAGTCAGTTGCCCATAGACATTGCCTGATGAGTGCTAATGACTAAATAGAGTGCACCTGTGTGTAATCTAATGTCAGTACAAATACAGCTGCTCTGTGACGGCCTCAGAGGTTGTCTAAGAGAATATTGGGAGCAACAACACCCTGAAGTCCAAAGAACACACCAGACAGGTCAGGGATAAAGTTGTTGAGAAATTTAAAGCAGGCTTAGGCTACAAAAAGATTGCCAAGCCTTGAACATCTCACGGTGCACTGTTCAAGCGATCATTCAGAAATGGAAGGAGTTTGGCACAACTGTAAACCTACCAAGACAAGGCCGTCCACCTAAACTTACAGGCCGAACAAGGAGAGCACTGATCAGAAATGCAGTCAAGAGGCCCATGGTGACTCTGGACGAGCTGCAGAGAACTACAGCTCAGGTGGGGGAATCTGTCCATAGGACAACTATTAGTTGTGCACTGCACAAAGTTGGCCTTTATGGAAGAGTGGCAAGAAGAAAGCCATTATTAACATAAAAGCATAAGAAGTCCCGTTTCCAGTTTGCCACAAGCCATGTGGGGGACACAGCAAACATGTGGAAGAAGATGCTCTGGTCAGATGAGACCAAAATGGAACTTTTTGGCCAAAATGCAAAATGCTATGTGTGGCGGAAAACTAACACTGCACATCACTCTGAACACACCATCCCCACTGTCAAATATGATGGTGGCAGCATCATGCTCTGGAGGTGCTTCTCTTCAGCATGGACAGGGAAGCTGGTCAGAATTGATGGGAAGATGGATGGAGCCAAATACAGGGCAATCTTGGAAGAAAAACTCTTGGAGTCTGCAAAAGACTTGAGACTGGGGCGGAGGTTCACCTTCTAGCAGGACAACGACCCTCAACATAAAGCCAGGGCAACAATGGAATGGTTTAAAACAAAACATATCCATGTGTTAGAATGGCCCAGTCAAAGTCCAGATCTAAATCCAATCGAGAATCTGTGGCAAGATCTGAAAACTGCTGTCCACAAATGCTGTCCATCTAATCTGACTGAGCTGGAGCTGTTTTGCAAAGAAGAATGGACAAGAATTTCAGTCTCTAGATGTGCAAAGCTGGTAGAGACATACCCTAAAAACTGGCAGCTGTAATTGCAGCAAAAGGTAGTTCTACAAAGTATTGACTCAGGGGGCTGAATAATTACGCACACCCCACTTTGCAGTTATTTATTTGTAAAAAATGTTTGGAATCATGTATGATTTTCGTTCCACTTCTCACATGTACACCACTTTGTATGGTCTTTCACGTGGAATTCCAATAAAATTGATTCATGTTTGTGGCAGTAATATGACAAAATGTGGAAAACCTCAATGGGGCCGAATACTTTTGCAAGCCACTGTATATTTTAACATGGTGTAGGTCCACCGTTTGCGGCAACTGCAGCCTCAATTCTCCAAGGTATTGATTCATACAAATTGTGAATTGTTTGCAAAGGAATTTTAGCCCATTCTTCACTTAAAACACCCTCCAGTTCTTTTAGAGACGATGGCGGCGGAAATCGACTTCTTACTTGAATCTCTAATAACGATCATAAATGCTCAATAATGTTAAGGTCTGGGGATTGTGGTGGCCAAATGAGATGTTCAACTTCATTAAAATGTTCCCCGTGCCAATCTTTTACAATTCTAGCTGTATGGATTGGGGGATTATCATCTTGAAAGAAGGCATTACCTTCTGGAAACAGTTCTTGAACCATAGGATGAACTTGGTCGCCCAAAATTCCTAAATAGTCTTGGCTGTTAATTCTTCCATGAAGAGAAATCATTGGCCCAGCGGATTTCCAAGAAATGGCACCCCAGATCATCACAGAACCCATGCCATGTTTTATGGTTTGGAGAAGACAGTCTGAATGAAATGCTTCTTTCGGCTGTCTCCAAACGTACACTTGGCCAGAGGACGGAAATAAGGTAAACGATGATTCATCAGAGACAATCAAAATTTTCCACTGCTCGAGGGAACACTTCTGGTGGTTTCTACACCACTCTAAACGCTTTGAAACATTTGTCTTTGAGAGCAGAGGTTTTCTAATTGCATTTCTTCCATGGAATCCAGATTTGTGCAGCTCCCGATGAACAGTTTTTGTGGAAACTGGGTTCTGTAGGTGTTCATTCAGCTCTGCAGTGATTTTAGGAGCCGTGGTCTTGAGAGCTTTTCTAACAATTCGATTTAGAGGCCGACAGTCTCTCTCAGACAACTTTGACTTTCGACCACAACTGTGGTTTGCTGAGGACGTTTTTCCTTCTCTTTCAAAGGTGGTCGTTACTTTTGATACAGTACCTCTTGAAATTCGGGCAGTTTCTGTTACAGTAGTGCCTGCCATACGAGCACCAACAATTTGGCCTCTTTGAAAGTCTGAGAGATCTGCCATTTTTATAAATTATAACCAACTTTGGTTTAAATATCTGTAAAAAACTAGTATTTTAATTAAACATATCAAATAACAAAAATAATAAAAAATAATTTAACATATGTCAAATTTAGATTGCTTAAAACATGTTCAAAGATTATGATGCCAAAATGTTAGGTGTCTCCATTATTTTGTCCAACCCCTGTATTACTGTATGTTGCTATGCAGTCCTGCCCTCCAAGTGTTGTCACAGCGTAGGCCAGTGATCTGCAAAATTGGATCTCCAGCTGTTAAGGAACTACAAGTCCCATAGTGCATTGCAGGAGTCTGACAGCCACAGTCATGATTCATAAAGGCAAATGCATTGTGGGACTTGTCGGACTTGTAGTCTGCTAGAGAGCCAAGTTTGCAGATCACTGGCCTAGGCTGTTAAGCTATGCGTATTTCTCTCAGAGCATTCTGGGAGACCAGGTATTTTTTCTACAGGTTTTGGAAAACACTGAGTATGCAAACATTCTGCAGAGCTACACCTGCTATCATTAAAAATATCAGCATCCCTGATACATTTCAGAATGTAAATCAGGCTAGGATCACATAGAAGAACACATTTCTGACAAAATAATTTCAGATGTTTGCTGCGCTATAGAATGGCCAAATGAAGGTTAAAGAATTTTTTTTTTAAACTATCAAATAATTATACCCTGTGATTATTCGCTCTAGCTCTAGCTAGTTAGCTGACACATATTTTACAAGTTTAATATTAGAAGTTACAAATCGAATAAATCCTTCTGTAGGGATTTGCTTATGAATCCTGTATGTACAAATTAAAATTCAATGCGCTGTGCTGTGGAGTGAAGGATAAACTGCTAGATTTTCAAAATGTTTCTCTGTAGTCAATATTTTATTGCACTCTTTAAATCAATCAACTATACACTTCTTCGTTATTTTTTATGTAAGCACATATTTAAAGCATACATACAGTGGTGCCTTTTCACCGTCATTTTATTTATTTACTAAGTTTGCACTGAATGTACCTTTTTAAAAATGTAAGTGTTTTTCTCTAGATGCTAAAGATAAGATGATTCCATCCTGTACACAAAGATTTTATTACTATTCATTAACTCAAAACCCTGTTTTCTGTCATTTTAGTTACCTTTTTACTAAAACGGTAAAGCAAGATGTTTTTTCTGCTTACAAGTCTTGAAATTCAAAACAGCAGGTGGCACTTTTAAAAAGTAATTCGAATACTTTCAGTATTTTATAAGTTCCTTTTTAAATTTCAATAACATTGATTTAAAACAGTTTTTGGCATTGAACACTTAAAAATACATATTTAACCACTTAAGCTCTCAGTCGTTTATAGGGTGACCATATTTTGATTTCCAAAAAAGAGGACGATCACAACAGCATGTGGGCGTGGTCATGGGTGGGGCCAAATATACAAGACCTTGGCAGTGTGCTGTCCAACTTCGCGGGCATGGAGGGCCGTTTTTTTTTCTCCAGACCACATGGTGGTGAAGGGCCGGCCGGCCGACCGACCACAAAATGCAATCAGATTCGCAGAAGATTTCCCCACAAAATGCAATAAAATCACACAGGCAGGTGACAAATGACAATCATGGTGAGAACTCCAGAGAAGACTTTAAAAACCATGCTAGTTAAGCACAATGATTTAGTATTCTGGCTGAACTGGATGGCTGTATGTCTTCTGTTCAACCTAAAACTGTAACTGCTGAGAAAAGACAAGTTAAACATGCTGTACTGAACGTTTTGCCATTCATTTGCTCATACTGAAAGCTGGATATCGCAGTGATTTAACTGAACACTTTGGGGTTAATTCAAGCTAACAAAGGCATTTATGATGAAGTGCAGGAATACAGGAGGCTCTGCCAGTCTCTCACACAAGTCAGAAAGCAGCCCTCCTGGAGTCTAGGGACTGTCAAAAACTTTTCAACTTTTTTAACGCCTTATCCACACATGCAGTCATTATAACAATGGGGAGAGACTAGACAGATATTTGCCCAGGGACCCTCCAGGCAAGCTCTGGGCAGCACGGTAGTGGTTAGCACTCTCGCCTTGCAGCGCTGGGTCCCTGGTTCGAATCCCTGCCAGGGCACTATCTGCAAAAAGTTTGTATGTTCTCTCCGTGTCTGCGTGGGTTTCCTCCGGGCACTCCGGTTTCCTCCCACATTCCAAAAAAAAAACCATACGGATAAGTTAATTGGCTCCCCCTAACAAAAATTGGCCCTAGACTACAGTACTTACACTACATAATATAGACATATGGCAATGGTAGGGATTAGATTGTGAGCTCCTTTGAGGGACAGTTACAAGATATAAAGATATACATTGTACAGCGCTGCGTAATATGTCGGAGCTATATAAATACTAAATAATAAATAATAATAATAATAATCATGCTGTGTATATTTACAAGCTTGCCTGCCCTCTAATTGCACTTTTATCGGCTAGCCTTGTGTTTCACATTACCTTACCACAACAAACCTGAATACACCAGACCTGCCCTAAATCACTGAATGAAAGGCTGCCTGGGGGGAGATTGCCCCCCTTCTCCCCTGGCCAGTCTGTGCCTGACTCACACACTGAACAAAGCAGCTCGGCTCCCTCTGTGTTCAGTCACCCGGACATTAAAAAAATCTGGGAGGACGGCCCGGACAGGTTGTAAAAAGTGGACCTGTCCGGGCAAAAGAGGACGCCTGGTCAGCCTACTTTATGCATCCGAGCAATGTTCACCTCCCATTCATTAGCCTATAACTTTATCACTACTTATCACAATGAACTGATCTATATCTTGTTTTTTCCACCACCAATTAGGCTTTCTTTAGGGGGTACATTTTGCTAAGAGCTACCTTACTGTAAATGCATTTTAACAGTAAGAATAAGAAAAAAAATGAAAAAATTCATTATTTGTCAGTTTTCGGCCATTATAGTTTTAAAATAATACATGCCTCCATAATTAAAACACACGTATTGTATTTGCCCATTTGTCACGGTTATTTCACCATTTAAATTATGTCCCTATCACAATGTTTTGCATCCATCACTATTTACAAGCTTATAAAAAAAAATAGAAAGAAATATTTCATCTTTACATAGATATTTAAAAAGTTTATACCCTTAGGTAAATATTTGTGTTTTTTTTATAGTAATGTTTTTTTTTTTATTAAACATTTTATGTGGGCATTTTTGGGAGGGTGGGATATAAATAGTGTTTTATTTGGGGAAATATTTGTGTATTGTAATGTTTTTTTTACTTTTACTTGTAGTTTTACTTTTTGGCCACAAGATGGCAATCTTGAGTTTGTTGACATGACATCACTCTAAGCGTACAATGTACGCTTAGAGGGACATAGCTTCAGAAAAAGCGTAGCTTCCGAGAAAAGCTGTCGCTTTTTCAGCGGGGGAGAGGAATCAGTGATCGGGCACCATAGCCCGATACATTGATTCCTGGGCTACCGAATCCGCGGCCGGGAGTGCGCGTGCACGTGCGATCGGCCGTGGGAGCGCGCGAGAGCGCGCATGTCCTCCATGATGTTTTTATACGTCAAAGAGGACAAAGTGGTTAAATATTAATATAGATATGTAAAAAAAAAAAAATAATTATATATACCCTTTAAGGCTCGTTTCCATTATACAAAGCAAAGCCATGCGCTCAGTGCAGCTCTGTGTTGCATGTGATCCCCAGGGGGGGGGGGGCATTGCGATCCCATTTATTATACAGAATGGAATTGCGGGCGCAATTGCCCCAAAATGCCGACAACCATGCGCTGTGGTTCAGCTGTGAATCGCAGTGCATGTATGGAAACATCTGAGAGTGCAGTCTATGCGCTCTCTGATGTCCCTGCAATCACGTTTACATAAGCTGAAAGCGCACACCTGAAAACAAGCCCTTACAGTAGTACTGTAGAAAACATATGAACAAGCAAATTAATTTAAAGCAGAATATAACCCAGAATTTCTTCTTTGCTCTAAAAGATTATTTACAGCTTATAATATACTAACACAATGGGTTTTGTTTTTTTTAGTAAAACAGCATTCAAAGGGTTACATCACAGATCTGACTCTTTCTTCTGCAGGAAGAACCCGCATCCAAACTGCTGTTAAGCTTATCTTGTGTACACCTTCTTTACTTGATACATTTATGTAAACATTCTCTGGCTGTGCAGGACTTCAGCTGATGAGTCCTGGGGTGAAACACAGGTCATAAGTCACTGGTGGCTGCATTCACAACAGAATTACAACAGTTATGAATAAAATGCACCAGCAGCTTTAAAAATAAATTAACTGAAGTTTGGGAAGTTATAATGTCTAAATGAATAATAATACTCATGCACAAAAGCAAACATGATAATTGCATGGGTTGTAAAAATTAGGAAAACACATTTATGTTGAACATTTTGTCAGCCTTTTAAACCGCTTTAAACTTTTTTTTTTTGTAATTTAATCTGACCATACTTGTGCTTCATACTGTACATTTTAGCAAAACCTTTGTGGAGTCATGATACATTCAAAAATGTAAAAGGTATAACATTTCATTGGCAGGAACTTATTGGCACAATGAAAATGTATTCAAAAGTAGGTATGCAAACCAGGCCTTTTGATGTTGCAAAATCTGTAGTTGAATAAAGTCTCCTTTTTCTTACCTGGCATTGTGGGAGCTTTTGGTGGTCCCACCCCAGAATATCCAACCTGGCTACATAGAGGGGCTCTTGCATCTGGCAACCCATACATGCATAAAGATAAGGTTTTTAATTGGCGGTAGAAATAGATACTACTGTAGGAACATTTAGCACTTTATAATAACTAGTTTCATTAATATTACTTGTAATATATTAAATTCAACTCCTGACTGAAAATAATAAATGAATCACAACTAAGCCAAAAACTGAATATATTAATAATAGTGGCAGATTTAGAGGTGAATATGTGGTTTAATTAAATTAACTTAGAAATAATTGTGTCTATTGGAGTGGAGAGCATTATATATGTATGAAACTGTTGACCGGCTTGAACTATCAAACCACAATCACCCCATAAACCTCCACATCCAGCACTATATATCCCCAGAGCTATACAGCTTCATAAAAAAGCACTCACAGTAAGAAAAATGATTCTTTGTGAGTTATAGCAAGGTATATCAACAGCTACAATTGCTGCATTTAACAGTGTATTTTGACTACTTTTTTTTATAGATTGTTTAAGTCAGGTTTCCATGTCAATTTCTGATTTGTATGTGGCACCTGTGTTTATGCAAAGCCACTTCCGAATCACTATAGCTTCAACATGCATAGTTAAATCTTTGCCATGCTTGTTGTTGCACAAGCCTGTCACAGTGTAGATTTAACTACTCCAGCTCATACCCATTTCATTCCCATGCATCGCCACTAAATTACAGTTAAGTTCCATGCAATTTCATTGGCTTTAAAGAGACTCTGAAGCGAGAATAAATCTCGCTTCAGAGCTCATAGTTAGCAGGGGCATGTGTGCCCCTGCTAAAACGCCACTATCCCGCGGCTAAACGGGGGTCCCTTCACCCCCAAATCCCCCCTGCAAAATCCACGACCAACTTGGTAGTGCATTTTGCTCCTCCTGGAGGCAGGGCTAACGCCTGCAGCCCTGCCTCACAGCGCGTCTATCAGCGGCGCATCGCCGCCTCTCCCCCGCCCCTCTCAGTGAAGGAAGACTGAGAGTGGCGGGGGAGAGGCGGAGGTACGCGTCTGATAGACGCGCGTGAGGCAGGGCTGCAGCGGTTAGCCCTGCCTCAATGTGGAAGAGATCCCCCGCTGCACGGAGGGGATTTGGGGGGTAAGGGACCCCCATTAAGCCGCGGGATAGCGGCGTTTTAGCAGGGGCACACATGCCCCTGCTAACTATGAGCTCTGAAGCGAGATTTATTCTCGCTTCAGACTCTCTTTAAACCCCATCACAGACATCACAGGGTAAAAATAAAAAAGCTTCAGTGCATTTGGAGAAAATCTTTTTTTTTTATGCCTACAGACTTCAGTGGATTTGGGGAGAAAGTGTTTTTTTACTCATACCCATATATTTTTGCAACTATTCTCATCTATGCCAATGTGGCAAAAGGAAAATGGCCATATTTGGCCATATTTGCTTATTAGCACTCAGGAGACACATGGCAAGAGTGTAGCACTTTCACAAGTGGGACAAAAATAATTAAGTGGATTCCATGACCGTAATTTCCTGTAACTTGAGAAGCTGCCCAAATGAACATTATTTACAAAATTGTATATATTCTCAATAGCATAGCATTATTAACCTGCATACAGAGAGGTTGTGACATTAACAACCTGTTTTTAAACACAAAAAAAGGCCAAAGAAGTTATTCTGGACTTTAGGACCACCAAAAAGACCGCTTAAATATCAATAATGATCAATGCAGAGGCAGTGGAGAAAGTTTCCAGCTTGAAGTTTTTGGGAGTCACCATCGCAGAGAACTTGTCCTGGGCTGACAATGCTTTAGCTGTAACTGGCAAAGCACAACAATGCCTCTGATTTTTGAGGAAACCAAGGAGCGCTAACCTTCCCCAGAGGCTGCTGGTTAATATCTACAGATGCACTATAGAAAGTGTTTTGATCAATTGCATGACATCCTGGTACAACAACTGCACGAAGGCTACTAGAGAAGCCCTGCAGCGCTTTGTCAAAACAGCAGAAGCCATTATCGGCACTGAACTACCATCACTGAAACTGTTGTATAAGACTCGCTGTATGAGGGCTAAAAACATTATCAAGGACAACACTCACCCCGGAGCTCCTTCCATCAGGTAAACATTTTAGATCAATCCGCATACAAACGAACAGACTGAAAACCAGCCTTTTCCCTTCTGCCATAAACTTGATAAGCTCTGAATCCTCCCTGGAATAATTAACACGGTGTACAAATTGTTTAAATATTTGAAATACCTGGCATACTTGTATAATTCTTCTATTTCTACCTTTGTTATTATCACTATGTTCCCTATATGCACCGTGGGGCTGTCATGAAAAGTCATTTTGTTTTGTTACACAATGACAATAAAGTACTTGAACTAGCAAAAATTATGTGAAAATTCGCAACATTACCCATTATGATCAACACTACCTTAACCGGTTCAGGACCGGTGTAGTTGAAATCCATGCCCTGTTTACATTTGCCTAAGCCTGCTAGGTGTGGATTTCAACTTCTGCATTCCTATGCCGGTTGTTCCCATCGGTTGTGCCGATACTGCTATGCTGCAGCCTACTCGTTCTGCTGTTGGGCTAACATTAGAACTCCATATCTTGATCAATGGTCAGTCATTTGCTCCTGATCTCATGGTTACTATAAGCGAACCATAGTAATCACTGTTTATAAAGGGAAAGGACAGCTCTGGTCTACAAGGAGCCAGAGAAGTTCAGCCTCGAAGTGGTTTAACACTATGAACAATTATTGTTATTTGATTGAACCTTTGATGGTTCTGCTCCAGTTGTTTAACATAAAACTGAATTAACTTTATTCATAGGATGAGCTCCTTGTTTTGTATATAATTAGTTTTATCAGTAATATGAATCTAATTGTGGCCATGTGGCCATACATAACAATACAATACATAACAATGGTATGAGATACACAGTTTCACAGAAAAAAAAATCTATTGAGGGCACCTTTGCTAAAGATTTTTTGATTTGTTAACACTTGATTAAAGTTAGCTAGAATCATTTAAATATTTTTTTATCTATTATACTCCGTCCCAGCACATCTGCTGAGCGCAGTGTGAGGTACAATGAACAGTGATTAAAACACAATTTAAAACAAATTGACTGTCTATTCTTGTCACTTATTACATTTTATAACCATGAGTAATAGAAAGTCATTATTCAACAAGTGATTGAATTTGTTGCTGGAACATTGACTAATTTGTTGAAACTGTCTTCAGTCACAATGTCCCAGACCTAATAAATATTCTTTTAATAAGGAACGATGAAATGTCCTCAACAACCTCTTTTCCGAAAAAAAAAAATAATAAAAAATGTAAAATAAAACAAAATAAATAAATATGTATATATTCACATACATTTCCTGAGCATATTGGTGAGGAGCTAATCCTATCAACAACAAATGACTATTTTTTATGCTTTTTATGATACAATTTTATGACATCTCCGAGACTGCAACAAAATGGTGGCTATCATTTACATTTTATTGTGAGGATATTAGCATGAACACAAGCTGCTGTCCTAAGTGTTACCAGACATTTACTGCTTTTAATGCCTTGTGGGGAGGAAATCTTTATTGTTAAATGGTGAAAATAAACAAGAAACCTGACTTCATAAAATTCTTCAAAATTTTACGGTATTGTGATATGTGCTGCTGTAGTTAGTTTCTATATTTCAATGAATACAGAAAAGTTGCTGAATATTTTATCTGTTTGAGAAACGTTTGGAACTACATAAAGAAGTGTGAAAATGGGGAAAATATGCAGTGCTGGACCATTAATATTTATCATAGTTTTTTTTATATAGTTTACTTTGTAGTGAGGAAACTTGTCACTGGTAGGAGTAAAGGAGAAAACACATACTGAGCTGTAAACACAGGAATATTATTTCCAGGCGTATTTTGCTATTGGGCAGGTTAATGTAGACATGACCGGTTAGGTTGTTTCTAAAGGTCCCTTGTGTATTGCAGTGCTCTATATAGCTGTAACGCTATGACTTATAATCCGCTCTATAGTTTTATGTTAAAGTAAATGGACAGCTTTCTTATTTATTTTTTGTTTATTTTTTAACCTCTATTTCCCTCTCCCTATACATACATTTACTAAAGTGTATTTAAGATGAAGAACATAAACAGATCTTTTTGTCATCTCAAATGGCCATTTTGATAACTGCAGCAACATTCAGCACAATTTAGCAAAACTCAATCTGGGGGTGACCTTAGATTTTTTGATTGTCTTTTGTTTGCTGCTTATGCAACTCTATTCACTAAAGGCTCATAGACAATCTAGACATTCTTCAGCTGATGGTCATTGGGTATTGTTGAGAATCTAGCAAATCATTTATAAATCTGGTCTGCCAGATCCCTAAAAGGCAAGTGAGGAACAAGGGGGAATGAGCACATTGCTTTGCTACTTATGTTGCCCCGCTGGGCATTGCGCTGCTTGGCTACAGCTGAAAGCAGTAAGTCTGTAAAGCACTTACATGACAGCCTAATGATTGATTTATAATGGATAATAATTGAGCACATGTACACATCTTAAAGGGGAATGTCAGCCTATACAAGCATACTGTCATTAAGCTACATTAGTTATGTTAATTAAAATAGATATGTAATATAATCTCTTACCCACCCTGTTTTAA
This sequence comes from Hyperolius riggenbachi, assembly GCF_040937935.1. Lineage (NCBI taxonomy): Eukaryota > Metazoa > Chordata > Amphibia > Anura > Hyperoliidae > Hyperolius > Hyperolius riggenbachi. The sequence continues at coordinate 338,426,848 of NC_090650.1, forward strand.
AAGAACAGGTAAATGTTTGTGATTTCATGGGGCAGCCATCTTTTTTATGGGGGCAGCCATCTTTTTGGTTGAAAGGAGGTGACAAGGAGCATGAGACACAGTTCCAACTGTCTTGTATCCTGATCATCCCTCCTAGCTGCATGCGCTAGGCTTCAAATCTCAAATTCATCAGAATTCCCATCATGCTTTGCACAGCATCAGGAGAAAAATGCCGGGCAGTTTTCATCTGTGCAGCAAAAAAGGGTTGGGTAAGAAAAACAAAGTTCTGATGCTGTGAATCTGTTACAGAGACACCAAGCCTTTTAGTCTGGAGGTTCACTTTAAGTTGTTATCAGCAGACATGCTCCAAAAATGCTCCAAAAATAACTCCAAAATGCTCCAAAAAGCAGCTGATATCAGTAAAAATAATTGTTTAGGTAATAGGCAGTGTTCCTCTACTCTTTCATTTAGCAATTTCAACTCTTTGTGCCCATACATGTATATACTTTTTCATTCCATATGTGTATGTCAATCACTGCTTGTTTTAGTTGTTGCATAGGCATGTTCATAGTTTCACGTATGCTGTCAATACATCTTAGCCTCTGTCTTTCTCTTCTTCTTTTGCCTCCAGTTATTCCAGGCATCAAGAAGACATCTTGAAGATAAGAGTTTTCACAAAAGTCAAAAGGGCATGGAACAAGGGAATTTTGCAAGAGACCAAAAAATCTTTTTAAATGTTCTATTTTGTGAAAGGACAATGTATTTTCACCCCTAAAAAGTCTCCCCATTCTTTTGGAAGCTAAAGCAATTCCATGGCTAAAACAAACTTAGGAATTGCTCATGGTTATCCCCATGCAAACAGTTCTCCATCCAGCAGGGCCGTTTTTGTCACCCCAGGCGAGAACATCTGCCCCCCCCCCCCCAACCATGCAGATTGTAAGCTCGCAAGGGCAGGGACCTCCTCCTAGTGTTTCTCATACTGCTGTAATTTTAACATATGTATATGTACCAACTACATATCAACTATGTATGTGTCTGTATTTATTCTATTCAATGTACAGTGTCTTGTATTTCTTATGTATATTTGTTCCCCATTATTTGTTTGTACTATGTACAGCGCTACGGAAGATGTTGGCGCTATTTAAATAAAAAATAATAATATAATAATAATAATATACTGTACACACGCATTATAAAACACACCCCATGTGGTATAAACCAAGCACCATGTAATACATGTTGCCACCATGTCCCAAATAAACAGCAGATACCATACCCCCCTCAGAGAAGCACTGTGTGTTGGTAGAGTAGGTGAGGCAAGATGGAGAGGTAACGTGGAGGTAGGAAGTGTAGTTGAGGGTCAGAATTACTGACATGGAGTTGAAAGGATAAATTTCAACTGGGCTAATCTAGCTACCTATACTTGGGGCCCTACCTATGCTAGGGGGCTAATCTGGCTACTAATACTGGTGGCATACTTTTGTAGCAGAATTGTAATGGTGGGATCTTGTTTGTAGTGCTAAGTGTTAGGTTTAAATCTGCCAGGACACAATTTTTATGGAGTTCCTATGTTCCTACCATGTTTCCATGGGTTTTATCTGGATACTATATATTCCTCCTGTACCCCAAAACATATTAATATGTTAAAAACAAGCATATAGAAAAAACATTAGACTATGACTTTGGTAGGGATTACATTGTCAGCTCATCTGAGCACAGTCAGTGACATGACAACGTACTCTGTAAAGTGTTGCAGAAGATGTCAATGCTATATAAATACATAATAATATGGCAGAACATTAGACTATGACTATGGCAATATTAGATTCTAAGATCTTCTGAGTACAGTCAGTGACATGACTATATACTCTGTAAAGTGCTGCAAAAGATGGCAGTGCTATATAAACAAATTATAATATGGAAGGACATTTGACCATGACTATGATTGGATTAGAGTGTGAGCTCCTCTGAGGACAGTCAGTGACATGCTCAACCAAAACAGTTGAGCATAAAAGTCATGTTAAAGGAAGTGAAGGTTATATGGAGGCTGCCATATTTATTTTATTTTAAGCAATACTAGTGCCTGGCTATTCCGCTGATCCTCTGCTTCCAATACTTTTAGCCATAGACCCTGAACAAGCATATGCAGGTCAGACCATTCTGACATTATTGTCAGATCTGACAAGATTAGCTGTATGGGACTTCTAACTCATGCCCGTGCAGCTATTGGAACCAGTAGAAATGTTTCCATTACTACTGGCTCTGATAGCTGTGAGGACAAGAGTTAGAAGTCTCATCTCTGCTAATGGGCATGAAATGCAGGGCCAGGCAGCTAATTCAGGAGAGGGCATTGTAGCCCCGCGTCACGCATTGAGAGGGGAACCAGGAAGTTATAGGAGCCTGAGCATGCAGTGCAGTGTCTTGCCCTGCTACACTGCACGGCCAGGCTCCTCTGAGCTCACCACACACTGCTCCAGCTACAAAGCATGCCTCCTCACTGCTACCCAGAAGACTACCATCCTCCTCCTGCCAACCTGGAACACAACAATGGATTAGGTGATTGTGGCAATCAGGAGGTGGTGAGGAGGATTTTGCAGATGACGCTGCAATAGCGATGTGGGTGGACACCAGCTGCCAGTCCCAAATGTATTATTCAGACCATAAGATGCACTGACTCCCCCCTCCCCCCCACCACACACAAAATGTGTGTCTTATGGTCCGAAAAATACAGTAAATATAAAGATCTCTATGGGGGTCTCATATATGAGAAAACTGGTCCATAAATGTAGCTCACTGCATCTAAATAGTATAAACAACAAGTCAAATTTGATGGTGGTGGAGACCAAATAAACCTAAAAAGCACAAATTCGAAATGACTACCTCCCCTACAGCCAACGCTGCTTGGTCAGGGTAGGACTGGGGAATTGCCAAGAAACAATGTATCCGACTTTAGTCACTATTTTATATAACTATAAGCCGATGCTACATTGCTAAGTAAATACCATGCCATAATGCTCCGGTACTCAAGCCCACTGATAAACTAACTAAACTAATAAACTAACTAGTAGTAAAATGCATGTGACACGCACGCACGCACGCACGTACGCACGCACGCACGCACGCACACACACACACACACACACACACACACAGAGACATACACACACAGAGACACACACACACAGAGACACACACACACACACACACACACACACACACACACACACACACACACACACACACGTAGATAGAGGACATCTCACCTGTTCCACGGCGGTAGAAGGTTCCATCGTGCTGCCCGGAAGCTGCGCAGCCCATCCTCTCGCTCCATTCACTGTTCCCCGGTGGCTTCTTATGCGTCGCGTAATGACACAATCAGTAAAAGCCCCCTAGTGGCGGCGCCTCCTAATGCATCATTATGCGACGCATGAGAAGCCGCCGGGGAACAGTGAACGGAGCGAGAGGACGGGCCGTGCAGCTTCCGGGCAGCACGATGGGACCTTCTACCGCTGTGGAACAGGTGAGATGTCCTCTATCTACCTTCCGCTGCGCATACTCTGCATTAAAAACGGGGGCAATGGTGGCTGTCGGGACCGCCACCATTGCCCCCGTTTTTGGTCCCCTGCAGACATTCTGTGCCCGCGCAGCCACTCACCGATGCTCCGGCCCCGCCTCCGGTTCACTTCTGGAATTTCAGACTTTAAAGTCTGAAAACCACTGCGCCTGCGTTGCCGTGTCCTCACTCCCACTGACGTCACCAGGAGTGTATAGCACAAGCCCAGTATGGTCTGTGTCTGCGCAGTACGCTCCTGGTGACATCAGTGGGAGCGAGGACACGGCAACGCAGGCGCAGTGGTTTTCAGACTTTAACGTCTGAAATTCCAGAAGTGAACCGGAGGCGGGGCCGGAGCATTAGCCGGAGCATTAGTGAGTGGCTGCGTGGGCGCAGGATGTCTGCGGAGGACCGTTAGAAGCCCAGGGTAGAAGCCGTTAGAAGCCCAGGGTAAGTTCAGCTCATTTTCCCCAGACCCCCCTACAGTATCCCTTTAAGGACAGATTCAGGTTAAGAACGAGCCGACAGTCCCTATCTCATTCATTAACCGAGGACTACCTGTATATAGTGCCAAGATCTTCTGCAGCACTGTTGTAAAGTTCCTGTTCTCATTTGTTCACCATTTTCTATGTCTTTTTCCAAACACATGGCACTTGCACTTCTATACCTAACTGTAGTGTGAAGAATATGTCATATGTATTTCCTTTTAAACAATACCAGTTTCCTGGCAGCTCAGCTGATCTATTTGGCTGCATTAGTGTCTGAATCACACCAGAAACAAGCATGCAGCTAGTCTTGTCAGATCTGACAATTAGAGGATCAGCAGGATAGCCAGGCAACTGGTATTGCTTAAAAGGAATTAAATATGGCTGCCTCCATATCCCTCTCACTACAGTTGTCCTTTAAAATGTCACAATTGCAAATGGAATAAAACATATGGTTTTGTGCTTTGACAGTGCTGAACGCTACACACGCTTCCATATCATCTGCACATACCTAAAGTAATATAGATGTACACAGTTTTGAATCCCCCCCTCCCCCCCCCAAAAAAATATATAAAAATAATTATGTAGAAGTGTTCCTAATGTAAACCATAAATTGGTCAATCATTTTATAAAATCTACATTAGCAAACAGAGAAAAAAAAATCACTTTTTTATGACACGTAGCTGTCAATATACCATGTGGCTCAAAATGTTTTTTGCATTCTGGAATTGCTGTGCAATTCATTCTTTATTAATGCAGGGCTGCTTTTAGCACATGCTGAGGAAATAATATCACTATCACCTGTACTAGTGTATCTGGCATATTTACTGAACAAACACCATTGCCTCTCTTCTGTTCTAGAAACCCATTTATAATGTATAATGACCTGTTTTGGCCAAAGAGTTCCACAAAATAATCACTGGCCTGAGGCTAAGTACCTGGGTGAACACAGTACGAAGAAACGCTATTCTTAATACTCTCTTGTTTTCTGCAGATTTCTCAGTGTGGCTTAAGTTATACCACAAGTTATGTTCCCTGCTCACTTTCTGTAATGTCTCATTTTTAGCCACCTCTACTTCTTTATTCTAATTACAAGGAATTACGCCAGCTCAAACCTACCCAAAGTCTTCAAAAATATGTATCTCTGAAGTCAATTAAAGTGGATCTAAACTCAGAATTTCCTCTCTGCTCTAATAGCTTAGCCACAGCATAATAACCTTTGTAAGAAAAAACTTTTCATTCCAACTTATGGAAATCCTAAAAACTCTGAAGTTTAAACCTATATTTAACTTTCCAGGGAGCTCAGAAAGGGTGTTACCTCAGTGTTACCTAACTACTAAGATAAAACTTAGAACATTTATATTGCGCTTTTCTCATGGCTGACTCAAAGTGCCAGAGTTGCAGTCACTAAGGGCATGCTCAGTAGGCAGTAGCAGTGTTAAAGAGTCTTGCCCAAGGTCTCCTCACTGAATAGGTGCTGGCTTACTGAACAGAAAGAGTGGAGATTGGAACCCAGGTCGCCTTTGTCAGAGACAGACCCCTTAACCAGTACAGTATCCAGCCACTAATAGTAGAGAGCTGTGGCTCTCCAGGCAGAGCTTCTGCATTGTCTCTTAAGGTGTGTACACACGTTGGATTTTTCCAAACGAACGGTCATTTAGACGTCAAATCGGGCATGTGTACAGATGGTCATTTAGCTGATCTGCTTGGCGGATCGGTCAAATCCAGTCTTATCAGCTGAACATTCACACCCCACATGGTTGCTTAGTAAGAGCGTGCGTTACTAGGCAACCACGTGGTGCGATTGTATCTAGAACAGAGAAATCCCAGAGACAGTAGAGGACAAGTGGAGGCCACATACAGGTTATGTATAACTTGCACTGGGCACCGGGGGGGGGGGGGACACATTTAACATTAAGAGGAAAGTGGCAAGACGGCAGATGCGGCGTCACAAGACCGATTCCAGATTGATTTCAGCTTGGCCTGCGGTGTATCGGCAGCTGACAAATCTCTCTCCGATCAGATTCGATCAGAGAGAGATTTGTCTCTTGGTCGAATCTGCCCATTATCGCTAGATGTATGGCTACCTTAAGATACAATAAGGACTATAGATACAATTATTAGTCTCTTATTTTCCCTTCAGTTTCACTATAATGATAGAAAGTTTTCAAAACTTTACAGAGACATTTTGGATATGTTTATCTAATTCAAGCTATCAATAAAAAAGCAAAACACTAAATCTATAAGTGTGATTTGGTAAACAATAATGTTATCAGTATTCTCCTTCTGTGCTCCCCTCCAGTGCAAATAAACAAGCCAGAGGCAGGCCCGGGGTGATAATAGTGTGCGGAAAGTATCACGTTTCATTGGGGAGAATGGGAGATGAAGGAAATTGCACCAGAGGAAATAAGTATTTATAGATCAAACACCTTCCTTTTAATATTCCTACTGCAAGATTGTGTTCTACAAATCTAAATAACATTTACTTATTTGTGAAAAATACGAATTACATCTCAGTGTGTCAGGCAATTATCTCAACAAGCCACTTATTTTTTTTTTCTGAAACAATTTTTTTTATAGTCCTATTTGTCTGGAAAATTTCTTTGTGGAAGAAGGGAAAGCGTAGCTGCAACATTATCAAGGAAAACCGGAGCTACGGGGTGCTGATAAACGTCTTGCTGCCCTCCGGCTATAGTGGAACTGCGAGACCCAGCATGTCCTCCCAGCACAAGAGGTGGAGGAGTTATTTCTCTGATCGATCCTAAAAGGATGAAGAGCTTGTACAGTGGAGATTAAAGAACCAAAGGTAAAGAAATCAGTGAAGCTCGTAGAAAACTCACAATAGAAACAGCATTTTTCGTCTTATTTTACAATCACATTATTTTTTAGCTATTGTAAATAAAGGTGTTAGTGAGCATGCCTGTTGCATTCATGCATTCATTGGTAATTCTTTCTTATCTTCTTCTGTCTAGTGGTCTGGTTCCGTAGACTTTTATTGATACTGTAAATCAAGTCTATTCACATTTCTAGTCCTTCCTTGTCATCAGTTGATCTCTAGGCAGCTACTGCTTAAAGTTGTACCAAACTGAAAATTGCATTCAAAATATTAAAGGTAATCTGAAATGAATATACTGTAAACTTATGATAAAATGATTTGTATGTGTAGTACATATAAGAAATAAAACATTAGCTGCAGAGATATGAGTCTAATATTGTTTCCAGTACCGGAAGAGTTAAGAAACTCCAGTTATCTATGCAAAAAAGGTTCACTAAACTCTCCGACTTTCAAAGTTGCAAAGAGCTCTGTCTTCTGAAGCTTATTATCTCAACTGTCTGTCACTGTATTTTGTTTTTTTCTGCAGAGGAAAGTTCAAAAGGTCATTAGACTGCTCTGTGAAATTATTTAGAGTGCTGAGTGTAGTGTGTAAACTGCAAATATTAGAGAATGATGCAATATTATACAAAAAAAACTATATGACTGAAAATAAAAATATGAGACTATTTTCTTTGCTACTTATGTTCTATTAACTATCCGTACTACACAACCAATTAATTATCTCATTTTTTTTGTTCGCTTCAGTGTCACTTTAAGCACAGCATAAAACTACCAATTAACAAGGAAGGACTAGTGTGAAGTCATCGGAAATCCTTGTTTTACTAAAGCTCATATTGTAATTAAGTAATTACTGAGCAAATAAAGCAGAGATACTTTTTCATATTTATGCAATCTGCACAAACAGCAGAACACAATCCAATAATTTTAGAGTGGCTATCTTATCAGTTAGCTCCTGATTGAAGAAGAAGCTTGAACTGTTAACCCTTTAGTAACTTGGAAACCATCTATGTCTTTTTTTTTCTATTAGTTTTGTGCTGTGTTGATGTTTTATGCAATCTGAATTTCATACAACTTTAAACTGTGCAGTCTCCAGCCACCTTGCCTGGATACTTGCTAAACAAGCTTTAATCATAGCTATAGATAATATAATGTAAAAATAGGATATCATATAAAAATGTCCTGCTGCAAAACTTTTCCAGATGTTTTATGTGCATCTCTAATAGAAAATTAAAGTGGATCCGCGATGAAAAACAAACTATAACAAGTAACTTATCTATATATCTTATCTAAAGTTTAGACTGAGCTCCCATGAGCCCTTGCTACTGTCTGAAAATGCCTTGGCTCCCTGAAAACCTGTGGGAGTGGCTTCTTTAGTTTATAGGGAATTAGAGTAATAAAACACTAACAAAAAAGTATTTGGCTTGAGGAATGCCCTATAAACAATAGGAAAGGAACACAATTATGCAATGAGTAAAAGTTCATCTCGGACCCACTTTAAGAACTTTGGAATCAGTTAAGTTGTGTCCCCGTTTACTGTCATATACAAAAAGTTAGAAACACAAAGGGGACATTAGTGATGTACAGCCTTCACCAAATCTGTTTCTATAGAAGACTTGAGACTTGTACACTCTTTAAGGTACCTAAAATGGTCACCTAAAATAACCCTCTGGTGTCCACAGACATACCAGGTATTAGGCATCCTAGAAAACCATGCCTGATTGTTATTGCTATTCCATACCACAAGTGATAGCTCAGTCATCTAGCTCCCTCTCCCCCACATAGTGCACAAAATACTGCTCAGTAAATGGCCAAGCAGCATGTTTGTACAAAAAAGAAGAATTATTATTTTGGATGGTCATTATTAAAGAGGGTACTTAGCTTAGATGGCTACAATTATCAGATATTGATTCTGACATAACATCTCCACCCACAATTGTTTTTGTTAGATGCATCAAAATCAGGATCAGTTTTATTCCCCGAGCACGACTGGGTCGTGCCCGGATCAGGTGTTGGCACATACAGGAAAAATGCACGACTGAAAGTAGGATGCAGACATACAATAAACAGCAGTGTAATAAGATACATTTTTCAGCAAGAGAGAGAGTTTCAATAGTTTATGGTGGAGTTGGTGGAGATGGCCCGAAACCTTCAGCCTGATGGGAGCAGACTGAAGAAGCGGTGACCTGAGTGTGGGGAGTGGTTGGCAATGTTCATTGCTCTAAAGTGCATTTTTACTCCACCTCTCCTCCAGCGGTTACCTCCCTCTAAATAGTAGTTGCAGTAAGATATTGTACCTTGTTACCCGTCAGTAAAAGCAAGAAGTTTTGAATCAGGACGTTACCATTTATTGGTTAACTTAAAAGAATAGGAGATAGGAAGCTTTCAGCTGTATAGCCTTCGTCAGGCTTAAATCCTGATGAAGGCTATACAGCCGAAAGCTTGCTTACTCTTATTCTTTTAAGTTAGCCAATAAATGGTATCATCCTGATTCTAAACTTATTGTTACCCCTGAATAGTTTCAAAAATACACACCAGTGGCAGAAAGCTGAGCTTTGTTACCATTAGACAAAACACAGAACTCTGTGGGGAGTAAGGATGGCCCTGTCTAGGAGAACTCACGGAGAAGCATGTGATCAGTTTGATTAGCTGATAGATTTGTAAGTTCTGATTGGCTGTGATGACTTCCTGTTTTAACAAATGACCATGACCAAGAATAATTAGAACCTTACAAATCCATCAGTTGATCAAGCTGATCACATGCTTCTCCATGAGTTCTCCCAGGCAGGGCCATCCGTAGTGGGGAGTAAACATTGTGAGATAACAGGCTAAAGGGGGAATACATATAGTGACTGGAAAGTGTACTGGTTAAGGGCACTGCCTCTGACATAGGAGACCAATTTTGAAATCCTGGCTTAAATGAGTATCTATTTAGTAAGGAGCCATTGTGCAAGACTCCTTATCACTGCAGTGTGGCCTATTGAGCACATATTTAGTGGCTGCAGTTCTCAAGGGCTCTATGGATGACAGTAGAAAGGTGTTATGCAAATGTTAGAATTATTATTAATTTAAATCTACCAAAATCTAATAAAAATATTGATTGGAAGAGGACATTATTTTTGCAGATTGAGGGGAGTGTTGGCAGGAGCATTGCTAGAGTGAGCTTATATAAGATGCATAGCATTCCTCTCCTGAAATTACTGTTGTACTGCATCCTGGTCTGGAAAGTCTGTAGAACAATTGTCCTTTATATGTTACCAGAGTCTGTGCACCCCTGTTGATGTCTCTCAGGCAGCACCGGTCTGCTACTAACACACATCCACAGATTCTAATGACCACCACAACAGCCATCTACAAATAATTCCACAATATAAATGTAACATTGGAAGTGAATAGTCTATTAATGTGATATAACAGTTCCTCTACAGTATAATATAATCATGCCTTTGTGCTTTACTGTGAAATGATAATTACACTTACATCATAAAATGATTCTATATAACGTAATGTAGCACTGTTAATGTACTCAAGAAAAACATACTGCAATTATATATACTGATAAACAAGTAACACTATTATAAGCATAGCATACTGTCATTGCAGATCATAAAACATTCATCTTTTCTCATATCATTATATTTTTTTAATAGGAATACATATTTAGACAGTATTTCATTTACTTTATGCTGACATTGTTTGTGTATATGTAATGTATAAGTATGCATTTTTCTTATTCCTACAGGGCAGAAAACAAGCACACATTTGTTAGTTAGGAGCACTAGTCCTAATAGTCAGCTTGTGCTGATTTTATACGTGGGTTAACATCTCACACAGTCTTTAGATCCAGTGGCATAGCAACATACCTGGAACACTGTCACTGACTGTGCTGCTCTGCAATGCAATACACATTTGTATGATGTGCTCAGGCTTGGGTATGTGACAATACCAACTGACATTCAATCTTTGTCAGTGATAGTCCTCACTTTCATAATATACATTCAAAGCAGCTTTATAAATACTGCATATTAGTTTTAGTAGTTACAATATTTCAGGATGACTGAGCATTCTTTTATCAAGGAATGAGAGATACCGGAGGACCTTTTGAAAAAAAGGATAACTGACAAAGCATGCCAAGTCAGGATTAATGACTTGTGAACAAAACTGCAAAATAGAACAATGAGAAGTAAATATACAGGATCTTTTGCCGTAGTTTATTAACCTTAATCCATGAATTTATGACTTTTGTCCAATTTCTTCCAATTCCAGACATAAATTCATGGATAAAGGTTAAAAACATTTCATGAAAAAGAGTTCACTTCTTTAGGAGAAGGAATTGGGCAACAGTCATAAATTAATGGATAACGGTTAATAAAGTATGGCAAGAGATCCTGTTGCCAATCTGGCACAAAGATACAAATAAACCCTCATTGGAGGGAGACCATATGTAGGGGTACCTATTATGTCTGGATCCATGTGTTGGCAGCCATGTTCAAAGCTGTTCAGCATGGAGCCTGACGCCATAGGTAGCCTTCCATATGGTCTCCCTCCAGTGAGGGATAATTTGTATCTTTGTGCCAGACTGGCAACAAGACCTTTTGCAAAACTTTATTAACCTTAAAGTAAATGGGAACTGCTGATTTTTTTTTAAAGCCAGGTTCTGGGTCTAATGAGCCTTTCCTCTCCTCTCCCAGTGCCCTCCGTGCAGCACTGTCCCCGGAAGCAGAATTAATGTGGTCAAATACTGCTAGCTGTGCTGGCGAAGGTGACTTCGAAAAGTCTTCGGTCGGGAGCCCGAGTGTGCCCAAAGACAGGCCGCTCCACACTGTGCATGCGTGAGCGTGCGCAGTATGGAGCCACCTGTCTTTGCGAGGACAAGGCTCCCACGTGGTGGTGGATTTGAACAGAGATGCCAGTGTTGCACCAAGGGCACCGGGAGAGGAGAGGGAAGGCTCATTATGACCTAGAGCCCTCCCTCTCCTTATGTAAGTAATTGTTTTTTTGTTTTTTAAATCTACCCATTTATGACTGTTGTCTTATTCCTTCTCCTGAAGAAGTGAACTCTGTTTCCAGAAATGTGTTGGGTGTTTCTGGAGTTATCAAACTCTGGTGATTGCAACATTTACAGTATATTGTACAGAATTTGTATGCCTGTAGGGTGGCTTAGTGGTGAGTATTTTGCTGCTTTAGAGCCCACTTTGCACCATTTTTTATATTTTTACATCTATTGCAAACACGATGGAGCATGATTATGTAAATGCTCAATGATACCAATGTTTTATATGTAATGTGTATGACATTATCAGTGTGCGATAAATGTTTTAACTTTATATAATGGTGTGTGGTTATGAATGCATAATTCTGATCTAAGTTTGAGCCCCCCTTTAAAGTCCCAAATATGGTACCACATTGTACTATTTTACTGTTATAGGGATGCTGGGATTTATGCAATAGTAAAATATTATATTGTATAATCTATTACTTGTCACACGACAGGGCTGTCTTTAATGATCATGCTTAGTCAGTTCTTGAAGATAGAAAACTGGAATTTCTTTCCACCACCCACTCCAAAAGAAAAAAAAATAATTGTGAAACTGCTCATCCTAGAGAGAAAGTGATCCCTGATGTCCACAGAAACTTCAGGAGTAAATCAATGTCCACAATGCTTAAATGACATGAGAAGGACTCACATTAAAACCTTTCTTGGGCTAATAATGGCTTAGCTGTCAGTCCTGTGAAGAAAGAAAAAGATCTGTATTTGCCTGACTGCTCCATGCTGCAACCTGAGTCCAAATGTAAATAACCAAATTGTATAGCTTTTGCAAAGTGGACATAGGTAATTTACCTTCAACTTAGTGAAATAATAAGGATTAGCTGTAAGGCTGGCTACAAATTGGTCTCAGTGAGAACAACTAGCGGTGAGGCATCTGTTTGTCCTTGACTTTTTATACAATAACAAGGGCTTCAAGTAGCTTGAAGGACTTATTATTGCCCTGCAGGGAAACCCTGCATGGCTTGACAGTCACCTGATCAAAGCAATGAATGTTTCAATCACTTGCTCTGAAGCTGTGCATGACCCCAAAAAACTATCAGCTGTGTCAGCAAAGATTTCTTTTAATAGCATAGAGAATACAAAGACTGTAATTGTCTATATTAGAATGGTTTACTTCCATATGTTGTAAAGCAGAAACCTAGATAGTGATATAGAGACAAAGAATAAGCTGTAACAGTATAGACAGACAGACAGAAAGAAAGATGGTTTACTAAAGTTTCTGTGACTCCAGGAGGTGGCAAAATGTCTAGCTCAATAACCCTTCCTGCACTAAATGTTGTCAATACCCAAAAGCTCATTGTGAAACTTCCATCCTTTGGGGTGATGGTTTAAGGATAATCCCTGTATGGTCTTGGATAGGTAAAAAGAGAATAAAGAGAATGCAGTCTCCTAAATATCAATAGTAGGTGCTGGCATAGTAGAGAAGGTCAACAATGTTAAGTGCAAATAAAAGATTCAAGAAAAGTGAAAATTCACTGTAATCTATGCCTCTGAGAAGGGCGATGGCTACTTTTGTGAGTGCAATTTCAGGGGAGTTTTTTAAGCGAAAGCCAGAGAAAATAACAATTGGTGACTTGGACTTAGGAATTAAGGTAAGCTTCTTGTACGAAAAATGTTAGATATGGATATATACAGTATATGGAAGAACGTAAACTGGGTATTAGCTAGAGAGTAGAGATGAGTCAAGAAAAGACTTCATACAGTGGTGTAAAAATAACATGGCCTCTTCCTTATGTCCATTATGTTTGCTTATTCATAACAATAACAAGTTTTTGATTTTCAAACAAATTAAGAATCATATAAATTACAACTTTGCAAACTCAATGCACAATGTAGAATGATCTTTTGATTTATTGAAGGAAATCAGTCCATCAGCATAGTAAAAAATGCAAAAAGACTTACAAATGCACAGAATAGTAACCCTCTAAAGCATGAAGGGACTAAATCTGCACTAAAGAAATATAATGAATGTAACAAAGATATCCAAACTGGGAGCTTAACCTCCCTGGTGGTTAATTTTTTTTTTTTTTTGACAAATGGGCAAAAATCCTTTTAAAAGAAAAAAAAAAAAAAAAATTGTTTCATGTAAAGCTACCAAAGTGGTAGCTACATGAAGCACCACTAGAGGGCGCATGTGTCCCTCTAGTGCGATCGTCGCCGGCAACAATAGCAAACAGGGGAGCGCGTATATAACGCGTTCCCCTGTTTGGCTTCTCCTGTCGCCATGGCGACGATCGGAATGACGTCATGGACTTACCGCCAGAGAGGTTAAAACAGTTTTCTTGTGGAGCAGCAAAGTTAATGTTTTAAAAAAATATACATTCAAAAAACTGAGAATATAGCATACAGCATACAGAAAACGTGTAAAAGACAGGTCAGAAAACTTGATTGTAAAAGACCAAACTACAATGGAGATATTAATTAAATGCTTCTGTCCTTAAAAGGGAGAACATCCAGAGATAAGTTAAATGATCTCCTCTTAAAAAATGGCCTTAGACTACAATAGGAACATAAGACAGAGACTTACTATAGTAGGTATTAGATTGTGAGCTTCTCTGAGTGACTGACATTGGAGTTATTATAAAGCCGGTGTTACAAAATCAATTTGTGAGAACTTATGATCCAGTTGAAAGCAAAATCTTGTGAACCCGTCAGGGATGATCTTGATCATCCTTAAAGGGAACCTGAAGCGAGTAAAAATATTTAAAATAAACACATGACGTAACTGCAAATGAATATTACATACTTACCTGACAGTCAGTTCCTCTCAGAAGCTCACCATTTTCTTCTTACAGTGATTCCTTCCAGTTCTGACAATATTTTGTCAGAACTGAAATATACCAGTTGTTGTCAGTTATATATCAGCAGCTGTCAGTTACAACTGAATGTGCAAGGTAATGTCAGTGTTTCCCTATGGCTCAGTTGGGTGATATTACAGTTTAACAGTGTGCTGACCAAGGAACCTGTTAGGGGGTAATGGCCATTTTTAAAATGGAGGATGGAGAATTCCATTAATCACAGTGGACAAATGGGATGCAGGAGAGGAGAAAGGGATTGAGAAGTAGACTACACAGGAGGTAAGTATGACCTGTGTAAAGTTATTTTGACTTTTTATTTTCAGTTCAGGTTCTCTTTAAAGTGAACCTAAACTGAGAGGGATATGGATTTTTCCTTTTAAAATAATAACGGTTGCCGGACTCTCCTGCTGATCCTGTGTGTCTAATAATGTCTCTAATTTTAGCCACAGCACCTGAACAAGCATGCAGATCAGGTGCTCTGGCTGAAGTCAAACTGGATTAGCTGCATGCTTGTTTCCGGTCTGTGATTCAGCCACTACTGCAGCCAAAGGGATCAGCAGAACTGCCCGGCAACTGGTATTGTTTAAAAGGAAACATCCATATCCCTCTCAGTTTAGGTTCCATTTAAGAGCTGTAGGCTTTTCTATGTGTTCCTAATTCCCCATTAATTGTGTAGCACAAGAAGGAGTGCAGTCATGTTTAACCATTTTAGCCTCCTAGACGTAGAAGCTACGTCCAGAAGGCCATGTGCGCTCCAGCGGCCAATCACACGCGTGCATTCGCGCTCCCGATCGCGGATCGTTAGTCCAGGAATCAATCGGGACATGGTGCCCGATGATTGATTCCTCTCCCCCGCAGAAAAAGCGACCACTTCTCTCGGGAATCTCACTTTTTCTGCCTCTTGCGTCCCCCTATGTCCCTGTAAGCGTACATGTTACTCTTAGAGTGATGTCATGTAAACAAACTCATGGCTGCCATCTTGTGGACAAAAAGTAAAACTACATCTACATGTAAAAAAAATAAATTTACACACATATTTACATAAAAAATTACTATTTACATCCCACCCTCCCAAAAATACCCAAATAAAATGTTTAATAAAATGTTTAATGTTTAAATATCTACCTAAGGGTCTAAACTTTTTAAATATCAATGTAAAGATGACATTTTTTTTTTTTAATTATAAACTTGTAAATAGTGATGGATGCAAAACGGAAAAAATGCACTTTTATTTCCAAATAAAATATTGTCGCCATACATTGTGATAGGGACATAATTCAAATTGTGCGATACCCAGGACTATTAGGCAAATACAATACGTGGGTTTTAATTATGGAGGCATGTATTATTTTAAACCTATAATGGCTGAAAACTGAGAAATAATGAATTTTTTCATTTTTTTTCTTATTCTTCCTGTTAAAATGCATTTACAGTAAAGTGGCTCTTAGCAAAATGTACCACCCAAAGAAAGCCTAATTGGTGGTGGAAAAAACAAGATATAGATCAGTTCATTGTGATAAGTAGTGATAAAGTTATAGGCTAATGAATGGGAGGTGAACATTGCTCGAATGCATAAAGTGAAAACGACTGAAGGCTGAAGTGGTTAAAGGATACCCAAAGTGACATGTGACATGATAAGATAGACATGTGTATGTACAGTGCCTAGCACACACATAACTATGCTGTGTTCCTTTTTTTCTTTCTCTGCCTGAAAGAGTTAAATATCAGGTATGTAAGTGGCTGACTCAGTCCTGACTCAGACAGGAAGTGACTACAGTGTGACCCTCACTGATAAGAAATTGCCCTTTTTATCTCCTTTTTGCTCTCAGAAGCCATTTTCTGCTAGGAAAGTGTTTTATAGTTGGAATTTCTTATCAGTGAGGGTCACACTGTAGTCACTTCCTGTTTGGGTCAGGACTGAGTCAGCCACTTACATACCTGATATTTAACTCTTTCATGCAGAGAAAGAAAAAAAAAGGAACACAGCATAGTTATTTGTGTGCTTAGCACTTTACATAGACAGGTCTATCTCATCTTGTCACATGTCAGTTCGGGTATCCTTTAAAAATGAAAATAGATAAGAAAACTGGCCAAGCTAGGATCCTTCCATGGGTATTAGAGTGGACTAGAACTCTTGCACAGGACAGAAGGAAAACAGAGACATGTATTTAAAGAGTTTAGCCTAATTCTCCCTCATCTGTGACTAATCACTACCACTGTAAAGTTGTTCTCTTCTGGCACAGCTGAGGAACCTCCTCTGTCATGGCAGAGCTGCCAATGTGTAAACACAGGATGTTAACCCCATGTCTGCTTCCATGAAAGCAGGAAGTAGAAACACTACAGATTTATTGCAGGACTTGTATAAGCTGTTACAAACAAATGCTTTTCTTTAAAGGTTATTATGCTGTTACGTATCTTTTAGAGCAGAAAGGAAGTTCTGAGTTCAGGTCCGCTGTAATAGCGCTAAGCTTAGATACTGATAGGCAACTTTATCTTATTAAACTTATCTTATATATACAGGATTGGACATTTATATGCATACACCTTAATAACATGGGAATGGTTGGTGATATTGACTTTGTGGCACATATGTGAGGGGGGAAACTTTTCAAGATGGGTGGTGACCATGGCGGCCATTTTGAAGTCGGCCATTTTTAATCCAACTTTTGTTTTTTCAATAGGAAGAGGGTCATGTGACACGTCAAAATTATTATTTTATAAGTGGTCAGAAACTTGTAAATAACTCATGAACTAATAAAGTTACCTTAAAACCAAGCACACCATTGTTTTTCTTGTGAAATTCCCAATAAGTTTGATGTGTCACATGCCCCTCTTCCTATTGAAAAAACAAAGTTGGATTCAAAATGGCCAACTTCAAAATGGCCACCATGGTCACCACCCATCTTGAAAAGTTTCACCCCTCACATATGCTAATGTTCCACAAGCAGGAAGTTAATACCACCAACCATTCCCATTTTATTAAGGTGTATCCATATAAATGGCCCACCCTGTATAACAAGACATTTAAAGAGAGCCCAAGGTGGGGACAGATATTTGCTACGTGGTCTGGGGGGCTGAGCAGATCAGGTAGCCGCTGTCTCCACCGCCCCTGTGGCCCGCAGTCTGCCACTTTCACTTTCGCAACCTCTAGGGTCACGATGCTGGAAGGAGAGTGAGATGCTCTCCCAGCATGCAGGAAGGCGGGGGAGCGGCCAGGGAGTGACAGCTGCTTAATGGCAGCTGTGAAAAGCCTGCATGAATGCCCCAGGTGGGCGTTTTGAGCAGGCAATGCCTCTCCTTCCATTACCCTCCAGAATAGCGACGGGAATTGTCTCCAATTTCAGGGGGGTTATAGCGCAGCATTGGGGGGGCAGAGAGCGGCATTGGGGGGGGGGCAGAGAGTGGCGTGGGGGGACACAGAGGCATGTCCTGCAGCAGGGAACATGACTCTGTGTCCTAACTGCTCCCCCTCTTTAAGAGGAAGTACAAATATGGGTAACTAAATAAACAAAAAGAAAAGAGAAACTCCTGTACCAAGAAAGGCTACACATACTGTACTGGGCTTATTTTGCTTTTAAAAGAAATGACTTACAGGCAATATAAAAGCTTGGCAAATGAGTCATCCCTGGGTCTTTACAAGATTATGTGACCATGCTACTTGTCTAAAAATTAAGATATTTAGGATATTTCAGCTACTTGATCTTTAATTATTCCTCTAGTATTGGTCATACACAACTGCAACTTACGTTCTACAGGTGAAACTTGAAAAATTAGAATATCGTGCAAAAAAAAAAAAAAAAGTTCATTTATGTCAGAAATTCAACTTAAAAGGTGAAATTAATACATGAACTAGAATCGTTACACGCAAAGCGAGAAGTTTCTAGCCTTCATTTGTTATAAGTCTGATAGTTATAGCTTACAGCTTATGAAAACCGCAAAATCAAAATGAATGGTCTCTCAGTCTGGTTCAGAATGACTGAATTCAGAATTACTGACATAATTACATTTTTTGGAGTTTTACCTGTATGATATGATCATTTGAGATTGTTGTGGACAGCTTTATCCAAGTGTTTACAAGTGTCCCTCAATGGCCCTTATACAATTAATTTTATTTTCTGAATCTTCTCCCAGGATAGACATTTTCATCTTATGTTTAAAATAACTTTTCAGCACTTTTCAAATGAAAAACTACCAAAAAGTAGGTGAATATGTACTATCGAAATTCTGCGTATGTTCTTGTTTGTAAGTGGTTTGAAAGTCATTTTATTGACAAGGTGTGAAAATAACACCTAGGAGAAAACTGAGAAGAAAAAGTGAATTGCATATGGGCCAATGTCTGCTGAGAATTCGTTAGGGTCCATTCACAATAGAAGCGCTTTTCTGAGCGTTTTGCGATTGATTAGAGTTAAATCGCTCCCATTCACTTTCATTAAAATCGTGGTAAAAATCGCTGTGATTTTGTCATCGCATACGCAAAAATTGCAACAATTTTTCTGCAATTTTTACCACGGTTTTAATGAAAGTGAATGGGAGCAATTTTAAAAACCGCTAAACAATCGCAAAAGGCACAGAAAAGCGCTTCTAGTGTGAATGGGCCCTAACTTAGTGTACAAGCTAGAAAATAATGCCAGATGCAATGGCTATTTTGTTGCTGCAGGTGCTGGTATTTCACTCCTGCTATTCTTTATCCTTCCCGCAGAACATGTTCCTCTGCCAACAGCTGAACAGCATGTTCATAAAGCAATCATTACAAAACTGCCACCCAAGATGGTCTAAAAAGATTGTTTAGGGCAGGGATGTCAAATTGGTCCTTCAAGCCCCGAGGTCCTCACACACTTTTGACACAGCTCAATTTAACTGATGGGTCTGACTCAGGAAAGGTGTGGTCCATCAGGTAGAACACATTCCTCTCTTTTGTGGACCATCCTAAACACGGGCATGGATCTGGCCTTCCAGGCCTGGAGTTCGACACCTGTGGATTAGGGTAAAAAGGGCTAAGAGTGTACAGGACTTTAGAAAGGGGAACGAGGCAGGGACTTGAAGCCAGGCTCTCCAGAAACAACATCCTTGACCCTCTTCAATCTGGCTTCAGGAAATATCACAGCTGTGAAACAGCCCTCACCAGGGGAGGACTGGCCCAGGGGGACGGGGGGCAATTGCCCCCCGGGCTGCCCAAATCTTAAGTAATTAGGGCCGGCCGCTGCTATATGCAGCGGCCGCAGACATACCACAGGTGACAGGTTCGCAGTGGGGATCGCAACCTCGCGCGATATTTCCCGGCAAGTTGAAGTATCCAATCAAAGAAGGGGCTGAGGCGGCTGGCTGTGGTGTGCCCTTGTGCGTGGCTGCGCCTGCGGTGGATGTGAGCGGCACAAGGACACAAATAGCTTAGGTCCTCTCCGGCCAGGTGGGTTGACCCTGCTTGACTCCGCCCCCCGCCTGGAGCCATTGCCGCCCGCAACGAGCTGCTGTGCCTGCGGTGTCATCGGAGTGAGCTGTCTCACTCTTCAGCTTTCTGTGCTGGGGGGGGGCTGGGGGCCTGGAGCTGTGGCTACGAGTGGCTGGCTGGAGGAGTCGGACACAGTCCTCCCCTGTGCTGCTGTGCCTGAGGTGTCGTCAGAGTGAGCTGTCTCACTCTTCAGCTTTCTGTGCTGGGGGGGCTGGGGGCCTGGAGCTGTGGCTACGAGTGGCTGGCTGGAGGAGTCGGACACAGTCCTCCCCTGTGCTGCTGTGCCTGAGGTGTCGTCGGAGTGAGCTGTCTCACTCTTCAGCTTTCTGTGCTGGGGGGGCTGGGGGCCTGGAGCTGCGGCTACGAGTGGCTGGCTGGCTGTCCTGGCTGGAGGAGTCGGACACTCTGGGGGCTGGGAGTCGGAGATGCCACCTATAGCTGCTTGCTGCTGTGGAGGAGGAGGAGGTGTAGGACTGAGGAGACAGGAGGATAGAGGAGGTCGGGTCCAGGTTGCCAGAGGAGAAGGTGGTTTTTATAAATTTTGTTTCTGTACTTCTTCTCCCTTCTTGTCACTGAGTTACTCACACTTTGCTGCCTGCCTGCTACTGCTGTCAAATTCAATTCTCTGCCCAGGCCAGTGCCCTCTTGAGTTTTTTTTGTGTGATATTTCATCCCCATTCTGACCCTGGCCTGAGGGGGAACGTTTTTCCTTCTTGTGGTGTGATTGGCGGCAGGGGAGGGGGGAGGCAGGCAGTTAGGCACTGTCAAACAGGTAGTTGGAGGGGGGGGTAGGTGTCAGACAAGTAGTTTGTACGGTGGGTGGGCAGGAGCGGGGTTAGGCATCACCAGGTAGGTAGGTTTGTGTGTGTGTGTGTGTGGGGGGGGGGGGAGTTATCAGGCATTTTTAATGAAATAAGTGCTACTTACCCGGGCTTCCTCCAGCCCCACGCTCCCAGCATGTCCCTCGCCGCAGCTCTGCAGTCAGCCATTCGCTGCCGCTGCCTCCCAGTCCCCGGCGATGGCACCAGTCCGACCTGGATGTCGGCCTGTACTGCGCCTGTGCGAGCAGCACTGTCAATCACCGCCACGTGGACCGGAGTATACTGCGCAGGCGCAGTAGTTCTGCGTCTGCACAGTACGCTCTGGTCCATGTGGCGGTGATTGACAGCGCCGCTCGCACAGGCGCAGTCGGCCTGACGTCATCGCCGGGGGCTGGGAGGCAGCGGCAGCAAATGGCTGACTGCAGAGCTGCGGCAAGGGACATGCTGGGAGCGTGGGGCTGGAGGAAGACACAGACAGGTAGATTGTGCGGAGAAATGGGGTTAGGCATCAGGTACATAGTGTGTGTGTGTGTGTGTGTGTGTGTGTGTGTGTGTGTGTGTGTCTCTGTGTGTGTGTGTGTGTGTGTGTGTGTGTGTGTGTGTGTGTGTGTGTGTGTGTGTGTCTCTGTGTGTGTGTGTGTGTGTGTGTGTGTGTGTCTCTGCCTGTGTGTGTGTGTGTGTGTGTGTGTCTCTGTCTGTGTGTGTGTGTGTGTGTGTGTGTGTGTGTGTCTCTGTGTGTGTGTGTGTGTGTGTGTGTGTGTGTCTCTGTGTGTGTGTGTGTGTGTGTGTGTGTGTGTGTGTGTGTGTGTGTGTGTGTGTGTGTGTGTGTGTGTGTGTGTGTGTCTGTGTGTGTGTGTGTGTGTGTGTCTATGTGCACACAAGAAAGATATGGCTTTGGGCTGGGGATGTCGTGAAACGGGCCTCTAGTTTGTGTTGTTCCCCCAGGCCAAAAGGTCCCAGTCCTCCCCTGGCCCTCACCCAGCTTTGCAATGATCTGCTCATTGCAAGAGACAAGGGTCAATGTTCCATCCTGATTTTGCTCGACCTCTCAGCGGCTTTTGACACAGTCGACCATGAAATCTTGCTCAACAGGCTGCAAGAGTACTGTGGCATAGATGGCATTGTTCTGCAGTGGTTCAACTCCTTCCTGGCTGGCAGAATACAAAGGGTAGCCTTAGGGCCCTTCCTCTCCAACCCTGTACCACTAAAATACGGTTTACCTCAGGCGCAATATTATCCTCTTTACTTTTCACTATATACATGCTACCACTTGGAGCAATCATACAAAAACATGGCCTGACATATCATTGCTATGTTGATGACACCCAGCTATATTTGTCATTCAAACCTGGCATCACACCTACTCCACAAATAAACTCATGCTTAGCTGAGCTTCAGGAGTGGATAAATATTAATTGGCTAAAACTTAATGCTGACAAAACTGAGGGTCTTGTTATCGAGGGCCAGGGCTCAACAGCAAAGCAGCCCCAGTCTCAACCAACACCGCTAAGGATAGGGAGCTCAGACCTGAAAAACTCAGACTGTGTGCGCAGCCTGGGAGTACTGATTGATGGGAAATTAAGCTTCAGGAATCAAATCTCAGCTGTTGTGAAACATTCTTTCTTTCATCTAAGGA
Source organism: Hyperolius riggenbachi (assembly GCF_040937935.1). Classification (NCBI taxonomy): domain Eukaryota; kingdom Metazoa; phylum Chordata; class Amphibia; order Anura; family Hyperoliidae; genus Hyperolius; species Hyperolius riggenbachi. The sequence goes on from NC_090650.1 coordinate 338,449,452, forward strand.
ATATTGCAAAGATTAAACACCTAATTCCTTCAGAGGATCTTCCAACCCTAGTCCATGCCTTCGTCACATCAAGGTTAGACTACTGCAACGCCCTCTACACATGCCTGCATAAGAAAGACTTACGCCGCCTGCAATTAGTACAGAATGCCGCCGCAAGGCTGTTAACGAGCCAACCACGCCATTGCCACATAACATCAACCCTGAGCTCACTCCACTGGCTACCGATAAAATGGAGAATTCTGTTCAAGATTGGCTTACTGACATTCAAATCCTTGCACAATCTGGGCCCTGGATACCTGAAGGACTTGTTGCAACTGCATCACACCCCCCACAATCTTAGATCAAAAGGACGTAACACCATGGTCACCCCCAGAGTCCACCTCAAAACCTTTGGAGACAGAGCCTTTTGTCATGCTGCCCCTACTTTTTGGAACTCCCTGCCACACCCAATCAGGACAGCTCCATCCCTGGAAGCATTTAAGTCTAAACTGAAAACCTACCTCTTTAGTCTGGCATTCATAAACATCTGACTACTTCCTCTGTAACACAACCCAGCCTGCAACCCTGTAGACACAACTATGCGCGTTGAGTCTTATGGGAGAAAAGCGCTTTACAAATGTTATTGTATTGTATTGTATTATTGTACATTAAATTAAACCTGGATCAAATGTTATTTAGTTTTCACCACTGTACTTTAGTCCTGGAGAACCTTAGTAAGTAAAACCCATTGTTCCCTTTTTATAGTATTTAACCTCATGCAGAAATATATTACACATACACAGTGTAACAATATTGTGCTATCTCAAGCAGCAGATGGCAAAGTAAAAAGTTCCTAGTAATTTGGCACTCAAGAACATGTACTTCATTATCCTACTTAACATATAGTAGTACATAGATTGTAAATACTGGAAAGAATGGATGTGTGCCAGGCTATGAATTAGAATGTTGATGGTATCTGCGTTCATGTGCTCAGCAAGCTGAAGATTAAACAGACTTATTTTAGAAAAGTGAATTCTATAAATATAATTGAAAAAGTTGACATTTTAAGGATAAACAATATAAAATACAGACGTTAACTGGTGTACACAAAGTTAGGCATACTGTTGTGATTCAGAATATACTGTATATACTCGCATAGAAGCCGAATTTTTGAGCACAAAAAATGTGCTCAAAAGTCCCCCCTTCGGCTTCTATGCGGGTCAGTGCCCTCCGGGGGCCCTCCCGACTTGTCACTGAGGAGTGTAAGGGATTGTGCAATGATCCCCCACTCATGTGCTGCATCCCCGGCTGCCTCGTATGTGACTGCACATTCGTGGCAACGGTGTATAATCCAGCATTGCATCTGACCTGTTTCCCCTGGGTAAGTTGTAAGAGAGAAGGACATCGTTACTGCTCCACAGGCGCACAGTTTAAAACAGAGATGCCGCTTCCTCCAGGGCTCCCCGCTGTGTCCATGTCCGTGGTAGTTCAGACGCAGTGCATGTATCAGAGTCACGTGCAGCTCTGGGGATTCCCTTGCCTCTCTGCCCCGCTCGCTATTTCTCAAGGCGCCACTAGATGGCGTCATATGAGAGACAGCGAACGGGACAGAGGCAAGGGAATCCCCAGAGCTGCACGTGACTCTGATACATGCACTGCGTCTGAACTACCACGGACATGGACACAGCGGGGAGCCCTGGAGGAAGCAGCAACTTCATTTTGAAGGTGCGTCTGTGGGGCAGTGACGATGTCTCTCTCTCTGTTACAACTGATCAGGGGACACAGGTCAGTTGCAGTGCTGGGTTACACTCTATGTTGCCGCTGGGGTGCAGGGACATAAGAGAGAGGGGGGAGCAGGCCAGCACGATCATTGCACGATCCCTTACACAAGTCAGCCCCCTTGTGCTGGTGGTTACACATGTCATGCCAGCCTGCCAGTCAGTCAGTCCAGTGACATGTGTTGTTCCTTATCCTGCTAGCCAGATACTCTAGTCAACTCTTGTTGTTGTTGTCCCTGCTATACCAGCCTGCCAGTCCAGCCACACCAGCCTGCCAGTCCATGTGTTGTCTTCCCTAACTTTCCAGCCAGCCATTCCAGTCTGAACTTGTTGTCCATGTCCCTGTCATGCCAGCCTGCCAGTCCATATGTGTTGTCCTTATCCCTGTACTGCTAGCCAGACCCTCATTTTAACAATGAAGGGTTGAAATGGTACTGAATTCAGAACTTCCTTTCTATTTATACTGTGGAGGGGGCTATACTGGGGGGAGGGAGGCTTATATGCGAGTCAATCACTTTTTCCAGTTTTTCAAAGGAAAAGTGGGTACTTCGGCTTATATGCGGGTCGGCTTATATGCGAGTATATACGGTAACTGGTGAAAACATTTGAAATGCTGCCAGAAATATGGTGAAATGTACTTAAAATAAACCTTCAAGGGAAAAAGCCAAGCCCAATCGGATCTGTGCTATTGCCCAAGTGCAGACAGTTCATGCTTGCTCAGTAGCACGGACACAATTGGGTTTGGTTTTTCCTTTGAAGCCCGAGCGAGTCTTTGCATGAGACTGTGAGTTGTGAACAAGCAGTTTTGCGAAGGGTACAGTGGAGGAACGTCGAGGAGGAGTGGGACGGGGTAAGCCTCTGGATTATCTAGAGGCTTAGATCTATACATCACAAGCCATATTCATCCAGCCATGCACTGATGAGGACCAACCAGTCTGAAACAGTCTGAATGCCTGTTGGATTAGTGTGGCTCTATACAATTAGCAAGCTGACACAACATTGCATTCCATCGGTTTTGGAGAGGTGTGTTTAGCTTTCAGGGATAACAAAGGAATGATTTGCATACTCAGCAGTGGTGCTTTGTGAGAGACATCTCAGAGCTCACTCCATCCTGAATAATTGCAGATACCTTCTGTTTTAAGAAGGCAAGTTTATGTTTTGCAATATACCAACATTGTCTACAATCAACAGTAATCATCTCCTCTTTCTTGCTACTTTAGACAGCTAGATGTACAGGCTGGATTGGACACATACAATTAAAAGGTGCCTGGAATAAAGGGGTGCAGGGGATTGCTGCTAGTCGGATATTCTTAAAATTAGCGATATTCTACTACTGAATTCTGATTGTAAAATATCGGTAATCTTTACCCATACTTTTTATTATGAATAAACCTAACCCTAATCTCACACAGAACCCTCCCTCGACAATGCTTAACACATTTAACACAGAACACTCCCCCTGCCGATGCCTAACACTCCCCCCCCAGTGTCACCTAACCCTTCCCCCCGGTGACACCTAACCCTTTACACTACAACCCCCCCCCCCCCCCCCAAGTGTATGGGTGCCTTGCGGTATGACGGGTTGCGCATCGTTACACACTGCAAATGCAGCACATTACCACTAAACTTTTGAGGTAACAGTATATGCATAACATTCATTAACTGTTTGCTTCAATGTACCCTACAGAACACGAGCATGGACATTGTGAACATGGCCTGAAAGGTATATGACAGAAAGAAACAGTGATAATGATTAGTAGTTCTGACTAGCTATGATAAAATATGACTGTATATACAGTATTTAAATTTCCTCTATGAGATCTATAGGCAGAAGCAGGGATCTGTGATCATACCAAAGGTGAGAAGAGGGCAGCAGGGAGGCAGGGAATAGTCAGTCTAGCGGCACAGCAGAGGAAGAAGCAGGGATCAGACGGGAGTGCATGAGATCAATGAGCTATTCAGACGTGTGAGCAGATAAGAGAAGAGCTTGGATCAGAGAAAGAACTAAGCCTGCAAAAATAAACCAGAGGAGGAAGTTATTCCCAGCTATTTTTTCATTGTATATATGTGTGTGTGTGTGTATATATGTATGTATGTATGTATGTATGTATGTATGTATGTATGTATGTATGTATGTATATATATATATATATATATGTATATATATATATATATATATATATATATATATATATATATATATATATATATATATATATATATATACATACTTATGCATATATGCACTAAATGTTTCTGCTCATCAAACACCGTTAACTATTGGTCAAAGATGACATAATTGAACAGAAAATGCAGTTTCAAATGATGGTTTTTATTATTTAGTGAGAAAAAAAAACTCCAAATCTACATGGCCCTGTGTGAAAAAGTAATTGCCCTTCTTGTTAAAAAATAACTTAACTGTGGTTTATCACACCTGAGTTCAATTTCTGTAGTCACCCCAGGCCTGATTACTGCCACACCTGTTTCAATCAAGAAATCACTTAAATAGGAGCTATCTGACACAGAGAAGTAGACCAAAAGCACCTCAAATGCTAGACATCATGCCAAGATCCAAAGAAATTCAAGAACAAATGAGAACAAAAGTAACTGAGATCTATCAGTCTGGTAAAGGTTATAAAGCCATTTCTAAAGCTTTGGGACTCCAACGAACCACAGTGAGAGCCATTATCCACAAATGGCAAAAACATGGAACAGTGATGAACCTTCCCAGGAGTGGCTGGCCGACCAAAATTACCCCAAGAGCGCAGAGAAAACTCATCCGAGAGACTACAAAAGACCCCAGGACAACATCTAAAGAACTGCACAGAAGCGCACGGAAGGGGTTGTTCCGGGTGTACAGAACCCCCCTGCACCAAGACCCCGGAAGTCTATCTGAGCAGCGGCAGCCACAGATGCGCAGCTGCCGCCTGCTCATATCTGTGTGCGGCCGGGCGAGGAGGACTGTCTCTGACTAGAGCGGGGTGGCCGGGGCCCAGAGCAGATTACCTTATCGGCGGCGGCGGCGGCCGGTGATGGCGTCCCACTGGTCTCCATGGCTACCTTCCGGATGACGTGACGTCACCACGCCATGCAGCGGCGGCCGGCCCGCGCTCCTCCCCCTGGCCATGATTGGACACTCAAGTCCAGACCGTGGAGAGGCTGCCAGAAGAGAAGTGAAGCTCTCTGGAGTAGTGATGCGAGCGGTGACCTCAGTGACTCCCCTCAGGCAAGTGCAGCGGGTGGAATGTTTGGAAGCCAGCCATTCTGGCTACATATACTGTGGGACATATCCCCCTGCTGGCTTATACAGTCTGGGCACATAATCCCCCTGGCTACATATACTGCCCCCCCTGGCTACATATACTCACTGGGGACATATACCCCCCTGGCTACATATACTGGGGACATATACCCCCTGGCTACATATACTGGGGACATATATACCCCCTGGCTGCATATACCCCCTGGCTACATATACTGCCTGGGGGCATATACCCCCTAGCTACATATACTGGGGCATATACCCCCTGGCTACATATACTCGGGGCATATACCCCCTGGCTACATATACTGGGGGCATATACCCCCTGGCTACATATACTGGGGACATATACCCCCTGGCTACATATACTGGGGGCATATACCCCCTGGCTTCATATACTGGGGACATATACCCCCTGGCTACATATACTGGGGGCATATACCCCCTGGCTACATATACTGGGGACATATACCCCCGGTCTACATATACTGGGGACATATACCCCCTGGCTACATATACTGGGGACATATACCCCCTGGCTACATATACTGGGGGCATATACCCCCTGGCTTCATATACTGGGGACATATACCCCCTGGCTACATATACTGGGGGCATATACCCCCTGGCTACATATACTGGGGACATATACCCCCTGGCTACATATACTGGGGACATATACCCCCTGACTACATATACTGGGACATATACCCCCTGGCTACAAATAATGGGGACATATACCCCCTGACTACATATAATGGGGACATATACCCCCTGACTACATACACTGGGCACATATACTTCTGACTACATATACTGGGGACATATACCTCTGGCTACATATACTTGGCACATATACCTCTGGCTACATATACTGGGCACATATATCCCTGGCTACATATACTGGGGACATATACCTCTGGCTACACGTACTGGGCACATATATCCCTGGCTACATATACTGGGGACACTGGCTGTTTGTCATTATGTTCATTTACTGGTGAAAAGCTGTCTCTTATTATGTGCATTTACTGGTGCAAAGCTGTCTCTTATTATGTGCATTTACTAGTGAAAAGCTGTCCCTTATGTGCATTTACTGGTGAAAACCTGTCTCTTATTATGTGCATTTACTGGGGAAACGCTGTCTCTTATTATGTGCATTTACTGGGGAAACGCTGTCTCTTATGTGCATTTACTGGGGAAACGCTGTCTGTCATTATGTGCATTTACTTCATATTTTTTCTATGTAACTACATTAGCTGGTATAACTACATTACAGTTAGCCCCACCCACGGGCAGGGTATATGAGGGATATATTTATTTAAAAATATATATGGGCATCAATATTAAAAAAAAATCTTCAAAAAACTTTATGGTAGGCGTGACTAGGATGTGTGTTGGGGGTGTGGTTAGGGGTGTTGCCTGTTTCCTGATTTCTAATTTTAAAATGTTGGAAGGTATGCCTTAATGCTGCCTCAATGTGTTTGTGGGAACCCTGCCTATTTATATGAAATGCTACTTTAATATGTTTGGAGGGGATCCCTGCCTCATGTCAAACTGTACATTTATTGTTGCTTTGCCACTTGCATATGTTTTGAAAAGGGCACAGTATTTACAGCAAGTGTCATGTAGGGGGCCCCTTGGGTTTTTTTGTTCCAGGGCCCCATTTCACCTAGAACCGGCCCTGGCCGTCTGCTCGTTATTTCCCCTCCACCCCGGTCCCACTGTGCCCTCTGGTCCTTCTCGCCAGTAGCATATCACAGACCTTCTGTGTTCAACATTTCCATAGAAACAGGAGAGCGGCCAGCAGCTCACAGGAACCGTGGGTGCGCTTCAAATGCCGGAAGTGATGTTATTAGTCACATCCTGCATTTGAGGTGTACGTGCGATCACTGCGAGCCGCTGGCCGCTCTTCTGTTTTGTGCTGAACTTAGAAGGTCTGTGACAGGCTACTGGGGAGAGTCGGACAACGCAGTACCGGAGGGAGGATGAGAGTCTCACTTCAAACGGGGGTTTGTATTTACATTATGGGTGTCTGCAGCCGCCATGTAGTTATCTGTGTAGGGAATTGTCTGCAGCCTCCGTGTAATGATCTGTGTAGGGAATTGTGTCTGCAGCCTCCATGTAGTGATCTGTGTAGGGAATTGTCTGCAGCCTCCGTGTAACGATCTGTGTAGGGAATTGTGTCTGCAGCCTCCGTGTAGTGATCTGTGTAGGGAATTGTGTCTGCAGCCTCCATGTAGTGATCTGTGTAGGGAATTGTGTCTGCAGCCTCCGTGTAACGATCTGTGTAGGGAATTGTGTCTGCAGCCTCCGTGTAACGATCTGTGTAGGGAATTGTGTCTGCAGCCTCCATGTAGTGATCTGTGTAGGGAATTGTGTCTGCAGCCTCCGTGTAACGATCTGTGTAGGGAATTGTGTCTGCAGCCTCCGTGTAACGATCTGTGTAGGGAATTGTGTCTGCAGCCTCCATGTAACGATCTGTGTAGGGAATTGTGTCTGCAGCCTCCGTGTAGTGATCTGTGTAGGGAATTGTGTCTGCAGCCTCCATGTAGTGATCTGTGTAGGGAATTGTGTCTGCAGCCTCCGTGTAACGATCTGTGTAGGGAATTGTGTCTGCAGCCTCCGTGTAACGATCTGTGTCGATCTGTGTAGGGAATTGTGTCTGCAGCCTCCATGTAACGATCTGTGTAGGGAATTGTGTCTGCAGCCTCCGTGTAGTGATCAGAGATGTAGCGAACGGTTCCCGAACCGTTCGCCGGCGAACCGCTCTGCTACTCTGGGCCTCTTACTACTCCCGGGTCGCAATGACCCTGAGTAGTACGCCTGCGCTGCCCGGCGGAGCGCGTCCTAGATCGCGCTCCTGTTGCCGGGCACTCTCTACGCATGAGCGTGATGTCACTCATGACGTCACGCACATGCGCAGAAAGTGCCCGGCAACGGGAGCGCGATCTAGGACGCGCTCCGCCGGGCAGCGCAGGCATACTACTCCGGGTCATTGCGACCTGGAAGTAGTAAAAGGCCCAGAAAGGTTCGCCAGGCGAACGGTTCGGGCCATCACTAGTAGTGATCTGTGTGCTACTAGCCTTTCCATTTTGTTTTTGATTTCTGTCTGTGTCCCTACAGCCTGCTTTAGGTCTCTGTGGGCAGCTTTGTTCAAGCTTTAGCTTATCCCTCCAGACATTTAGATATTCTTATCTGGATGCTAAAAAAGATTTTCAACCAATTTACAAGATCTAATTCACCTAATTTACATGTAATCTGCCCAAAGTAGCCAACTTCATAAAGTTAACTGTTACTTATGTATGTTCCAGATAAGTAATTTATATCAATTTTTTTCTGTTTTACATTTATAGCTTACAGTAAACATGTCAAAACGTCCATCATCCCAAAAAGGGGCCATCCTGAAATACTTTAAAACAGCAGCCAATAAAGATAATGCAACAGCAAAAGGGGTATACTTCAGTGAACAAAAAAGTGAGAAGCGGAACACATGTTTGCAGAACAGCATAGGCATAAAGAATGCAGGGAAAGAAGCGAGCTGCATAGAAAAGTTGTATGAACAAGTAGATCAAAGTTGCACAGTAACAGACGAGGTTCAGCCGAAGCAAAGTTGCACAGTTACAGAGGAGGTGCAGGCGGAGCAAAGTTGCACAGTTACAGAGGAGGTGCAGGCGGAGCAAAGTTGCACAGTTACAGAGGAGGTGCAGGCGGAGCAAAGTTGCACAGTTACAGAGGAGGTGCAGGCGGAGCAAAGTTGCACAGTTACAGAGGAGGTGCAGGCGGAGCAAAGTTGCACAGTTACAGAGGAGGTGCAGGCGGAGCAAAGTTGCACAGTTACAGAGGAGGTGCAGGCGGAGCAAAGTTGCACAGTTACAGAGGAGGTGCAGGCAGAGCAAAGTTGCACACTAACGGAGGAGGTTCCAGCAGAGCAAAATTTCACAGTAACAGAGCAGACACAGAAAGAACAGAGCTGCATCGAAAGAGGGCATGTAGAGAAGGAGTCTACTCCAAGACTAGATATAAGCCATGTATTGACCAATATTTTGACAGACTCGGAGAAGTTTGATTTTTTGCACAACTTCTATAAACCACCCGTAGACTTTAAATTCCCTAAGAAATTAATGTATGGAAAACAAAGAAAATTTCATTATGGGTACCTTTCTAACTACAAATGGCTAGCCTATTCTAAGCGTCTAGATGCTGGTCTCTGTGTTTATTGTTCAATTTTTAGCCCAAAGATTTCGTCAGCAGCAGAAAATTTTGTTTCAGTCCCCTATGCTAACTGGAATAGAATGACCACAGCATTAGATAAACATCAAATTAGTGTTACACACTGTAATGCTGTTGCCATCGCCACCGACTTTGAGAGTGTCTACCAGGGAAAGCAAAAGGCTGTGGATCATTATCTCTGCCAAGAGAGAGCTGCACTGTTTGAGGAGAATAGGGCAAAACTTAAGACCATCATCAGCACTGTAATCTTATGTGGTAGACAGAATATCGCACTGAGAGGACACAGAGACAGCAACAAATGTGAATCTATAAACAAAGGTAACTTCAAAGCCATTTTAGAATACAGAAGTGAAGGTGATTCTGCTCTTAAAGCACATTTAAAAAAGGCAGCAAAAAATGCAACATATACCAGCGCAATTATCCAGAATGAAATAATTGAAATATGTGGTAAAATTTTGACTAGAGGTATTGTATCTGATGTCCAAGATTTCTTTAGTGTCATTGCTGATGAAACTGCTGACTTCAGCAATAAAGAACAATTAGTCTTGGTAATTCGTTTTGTGAGTAAGCAGAACTGCATTAAAGAGGAGTTTCTACAGTTCATCGATTGCAGTGATGGTGTTACTGGGCAGCATATTGCTAATCAGATTCTTAGTGGTATTGGAAAATCTGGACTGAATGTAGATAAACTTAGAGGCCAGGGCTATGATGGTGCTGGTTCAATGGCTGGAAAAGTTAAAGGTGCTGCAGCCATCATATCTGCAGCTCATCCTAAAGCTGTATATGGACACTGTTGCTCACATGTTTTAAACCTTGCAATTATGTCAGCTTCAAGCCTGCCTATAGTTAGGAACATGTTTGGGTTAATAGATAGGGTACACACATTTTTTGACTCCCATCCAAAGCGGCAGACTGCTTTAGAAGCTGCCATCATGACAGAATGTCCTGTAGCACAAAGAACAAAATTAAAGTCACTTTGCCGAACCCGCTGGATAGAGAGGCATCATGCATTAGAGACTTTCCTGGACTTATATCCAGCAATAGTTAACTGTTTTCAAGACATCTATGATCCACCACCTGAGAGTCTTGTGTCATGGAGCAGAGACACTGTTGTTGATGCTAAAGCTATCTTTCTTGCCTTGACCACATTTGATCACATCATCGCTTTAACTGTGGTACAGTACTGTATGTCTTACATAAAGGGACTTACTATATCTCTACAAGCCAAAGCCAATGACATTGTAAAAATGTGTTCAAGCCTTGATGGAGTAATTTCTACTATATCAGCAATTAGAGAAGACATTGACAATGTACATTCAGAACTGTTTAAACAAGCTGTAGCTCTAGCATCCAGATTTGGTGTTACACCATCTATCCCTCGCCGCTGTCCTAAACAAACTCTGAGGAGTAACATTCCTGCTGAAACTACTGAAATTTATTTCAGGCGTATCCTCTCTGTTCCATACCTTGATTACTTAATTACTGAATTGAAATCACGGTTTGCTAACCATCAGAAGACATCAATGATGGCACTAACCATTGTTCCTTCAGTGATTGCAACAGCTACTGACTTTCCTGGTGAGGGTCTCCTAAACTTCATTTCAAAATATGAAGATGATCTTCCCTCTCCAAGAACATTGCACGCTGAACTGCAGCTATGGAAAAATTATTGGAAGACACAGGAAAATCTTCCTGCTACACCATATGAGGCTCTTTTAAATGCTAATGATTTAGCCTATCCAAATATTACAACACTTCTACGGATTTTATGTGTTCTCCCAGTTACCACATGTGAAGCTGAGCGGTGTTTTAGTTCCCTGAAACTCTTGAAAACTCATCTGCGCAGTACTATGGGTCAAAACAGGATGAATGGCTTGGCTCAGCTTTACATTCATAGCAGTCCCCCAGCAGTTGAAGAAGTCTTAAAAGAATTTATGGCATTGCATAAAAGAAGAATGGAACTTGGAACAATAGACTTATAAAGGGAGGGACCTGGCCTAATTGAAATGTCAAGCCATGCTCCTTATACCCATCTTGCTTTTCAGCCTGTCTTAAAATGGCGGATGGCGGCACTCATAGCTCTCTTTGTGCTCCGGAGGATGTCATGGCCGGCTGGATCCAGGATGGGGGCACCGCATCACAAGACTTGTAGTTGAGTATGAGAGCTCCTGTGAGTTGGGACCTGGACACATGGGGGTTTCAAGCTCTCCGCATTAGACTCTTTCCTGCTTTCCAATTCGTCCTTCAATGGTGGACAGTGGAGCCTGTGAGTCTCTTTGCATTTTGGAGGAAGCCTTGGCGGGTTGGATCCAGGAAGGAGTACCGGTTTGGTCTCACATCTTTGTTTCTGCATGGGTCATCGATCCCGACCCTCTCCTCCTTCTTTGCTCATTACCTGAATGTTGGACAATGGGCATCCTGCCCCTGTCTCTATTGCTGTAAACATGCATTACTTGCTGGCCTAGATTGCCTACCCATTTCATGTTTGGAATTGTTGTTGCTTCCAGCCGATTTATGTTAATTTATTTTTTTTCGTTCTGTTTTTTTTTTTTTTTTACACTCAACGATATGTTGTTACTTGAAAAGCATGTTGATGGTTTAACAAATGTCTGTACTGTGGAACTTTTATCTCACGTTTTCAAGACAATTATTAGACCATTGATGCCGTCATATGGCATACACTGCTTTATGGGATGATAAGCTGTCTCATAGCCTACTTTCATAATTAATAATGAAGTGTTTGTGTCTATGCATTAGCCATATTTTCTCATATACAGTAACTTCTATATAGTTCTCCTTGCACTTCAATTATACATCAGAGTTGCTGTATCACTGTTTATTGTTTATAGTTCTGAGGTTTATATACAGTTTTGCTTATATACCTGTGAATTACTACTCTTGTAATAAAATTATGCATGTGGGGGTTGTTTTGCAGGGGTTTTGGTTAGTGCATTCAGTGCCTGTTGACCTCACCTGTCTTCTCTATGATTCAAACCTGGGGGCATTTTACACCGCAAACTCATTGAGTCATTGATTTTTACATGACTGCCACTGACGATAGGTGTTATGCACCTTAGTGGACAAGCTGTGCCTTTCTTATTACCTACATACATGAGAATCAGCAACAACTTACGATGGTTACTTATGGTTTACTATGTGACTTGTATTAATCCCCGCAGGCAATATACCTAAGTAATAATACTTTGGTAGTTATGTTATGGGATCAGACATTACCTCAAGTTTGAGGTGGGGATGTGGGGTTTACCCTTTTTAGGGAAGATACTGTTGACTTACTGTACTCTAGGTTTCTATCTTTTTCTTTCTTCTCACCCTTTCTTCCTTCTTTAGGCCCAGTCCTCTCTCATATACCTTCTGCATTGTTTAGGTGGGTGTTCTTTCTCCTATCAGCCTATACTTCTACAATGCTAAATATATCTGGTATGGCTATGGTTAAATTTATATCATGGAATGTGAGGGGGCTTAACTCTAAAATCAAACATTCACTGGTTGTTCATTTACTCAAGCATATAGCTCTCACATCATCCATTAGGTCATATAGGGTATTGAACAAGGGCACTGCTTCCTCCCAAGCTGAGTGAGATGCCACCAAGGCTTTAATTCAAGGCCAATATATGAATGCTATCAAAGATGCATGGGCCCAGTCTCAAATCACCCATCAAAATAAAGAACAAGAGGTCACCAATAGAGGTATGGGTTCTAACATGACCTTAGCCATGAAAACGACTTTCACCATGCATAGGCTTTGAGTTAATCCTAGACTTTTACATTTTTTCTTCTGTCCTGGATCCTACAGTGTGGACTCTATTTTATATTAAAACTATTAGCCACATTCAGTCTCAGGAGGGAACTTCTTCTTTTGGCAATCTTAAATGGCAATTTAACTTGCTTAATTCAGTATGCAACCCCTTGAGATTGAGGATATAGGATAGCTCCTCTTTACACAAGATCTGGAGTAACCCCTGTTGGAAGTATTGCCTTGTGGTAGCTCATTATACATTTTCAAGTTACATAACTGATATTGGATTTGGAGAATGATTGTTGAAGATCTGAGCTATATGGGAGAATAGGAATATGGACCCAGCTGGTCTGTACTTTATCCCAATCCTTGACTGATATGGATCCTAACCATGTGTACACTTGGGTTGGTGGAGGTGGGGTTGCCTATTACTTACCTGTAAGGTGTTGAGGGACTTGGGACTGGATAGTCTTTCTCTTTTTCTTTCTTTTCCTTATTTCTTGGTTACTGACATGTATCACAAGTGAAGATCTTACTAGTACTTACATGGATTAATGTCTATTTCATGAAAAGTTATAGTATACTGCTGCATGACCACTCTTGTTTTCTAATTGGCGAACAGTAACCTACTATTGCTGCTGCTGTTCGGACAGCTTTATTATTATTATTTATCAATATACTCTATGTTCTAAATTGATTCTTATTGTGATTTCACTGTACATTGTTACTGTTCCTTGCAAAAAATGAAACTTCAACTTAAAATAAGAATTATAAGTCTACAACACTATTTCTTGCTATATGGTGTTTATTTTTCATGATAAGGTTTCATAAAGGAGAACACCAGTGTTTAATTTGGTTTGTCATAGAATACTTTTACTCCTTTTTTCCCTTTTTTTAAGTTATTAGTTTCAAAATGTTGGTATTGCCTCTTCACTCCATATAGCTCTATAGTAGCTCTCTGCTCTCCTCAAACATCTTGCATCTCCCTTGGAGGTTTGATAATTTATAGTATTTTGATGTACACTGTAGGTGCTTGAAAATTAACTGACAAAACAGTAGAGTAGAATAAGTATTAGTGCTCAAGGCCACAAAGACAGTGAAATCTAACAATTGAAAGATTCCTTATGGAACACCAGCAAGAGAGAGAGAGAGAGATTACTCTCACACAGAGTTTTGTCTTTGAAATGGTGTAGTAAAAAAATTGTTGGAGTTCTCCTTTACATGTGAGCATTTTATTTCATTCACATGTACTTCTTTTTATTAGAATATCTAATAGTTGTTTAGGTCATTCATGATGTGAATGACATCACTATAGCAATCTTGCAGTCAGAGGTAGAGTAGGCACACCATCAAAGTAAATCTGGGTGCTTGGCAATGTGATGTAAGCAATACCACTTGTTACCTCCAGGGAATGGGTTGTCAACACACCAATTTCAAAAGTTGCAGAACACTCTTTATTGTACCAGTTCCACAGTTAATCCAATAGTTGTAGAGCCTTACAGGGTCTCCCTTTCTCAAGGCGTGTGGCATATGCATTGGGAAAGAGAGACCCTGCGAGGCTGCCAAAATAATTGTCGGATTAACTGTGGAATTGGCACAATGAAGAGTGTGCTGCAACTTGCAACACTAGTAATCTTTATCTTAGAGATAGAAAACTAGTATATGTGTGTTTTGATTCACTATGAACTCCATATTGTTCTTAGCCGAGATAAACCTTTTAGGAACCCCCCCCCTTGAAAATCCTAGATTTGCCCCTGCTGCAGGCCTCACTTGCCTCAATAAAGGTCAGTGTTCACGACTCCACCATAAGAAAGAGACTGGGCAAAAACGGCCTGCATGGCAGATATCCAAGGTGCAAACCACTTTTAAGCAAAAAGAACATTAAGGCTCATCTCAATTTTGCTAAACAACACCTCAATGATTGCCAAGACTTTTGGGAAAATACCTTGTGGACCGACGAGACAAAAGTTGAACTTTTTGGAAGGTGCGTGTCCCGTTACATCTGGTGTAGAAGTAACACAGCATTTCAGCAAAAGAACATCATACCAACAGTAAAATATTGGTGGTGGTAGTGTGATGGTCTGGGGTTGTTTTGCTGCTTCAGGACCTGGAAGGCTTGCTGTGATAGATGGCACCATGAATTCTACTGTCTACCAAAAAATCCTGAAGGAGAATGTCCGGCCATCTGTTCGTCAACTCAAGCTGAAGCGATCTTGGGTGCTGCAGCAGGACAATGACCCAAAACACGCCAGCAAATCCACCTCTGAATGGCTGAAGAAAAACAAAATGAAGACTTTGGAGTGGCCTAGTCAAAGTCCTGACCTGAATCCTATTGAGATGTTGTGGCATGACCTTAAAAAGGCGGTTCATGCTAGAAAACCCTCAAATAAAGCTGAATTACAACAATTCTGCAAAGATGAGTGGGCCAAAATTCCTCCAAAGCGCTGTAAAAGACTCGTTGCAAGTTATCGCAAACGCTTGATTGCAGTTATTGCTGCTAAGGGTGGCCCAACCAGTTATTAGGTTCAGTGGGCAATTTCTTTTTCACACAGGGCCATGTAGGTTTTGAGGGTTTTTTTTCTCACTAAATAATAAAAACCATCATTTAAAACTGCATTTTGTGTTCAATTATGTTATCTTTGACTAATAGTTAACGGTTTTTGATGAGCAGAAACATTTAAGTGTGACAAACATGCAAAAGAATAAGAAATCAGGAAGGGGACAAATAGTTTTTCACATCACTGTATATATATGATATTCTTATTATTAAAGGACAGCCTAGGTGACAAGTGACTGAATGAGACAGACGTGTATGTATAGTGCCAAGCACACAAAACAGTAACTACGGTGTGTTTCTTTTTCTCTTTCTGTGCCTGAAAGAATAAAAATCTAGTATGTAAGTGACAGTTTCTGCCTGGGTCACGACCTGGTCAGACTATAGACTAACCCATCCCTCACTGATAAAAATTGCAGCCATAAAACACTTTCTTTGCAGTAAATAGCTTCTGAGAGCAAGAAAGAGATGAAGAGGTCAAGAGTTCATAGATTATAGCTGTGGCATACTTCAATGGATGTGTCATTGAGAAGAGTATGATTAAGGACTTGG
This sequence comes from Hyperolius riggenbachi, assembly GCF_040937935.1. Lineage (NCBI taxonomy): Eukaryota > Metazoa > Chordata > Amphibia > Anura > Hyperoliidae > Hyperolius > Hyperolius riggenbachi. The sequence goes on from NC_090650.1 coordinate 338,465,567, forward strand.
AGTCCGAAACATGTCAGTCAAAGTGTTTTACCTGTAATTGGATATGTCCTGAATAAAAGTACATTGGATGTGGAGACATCAGTGCGGACCTTCCTTTCCTATCATTGAGAAGAGGCTGTGAAACAGTGAAAAATTGAAAAGTACATTTAAATATAAAATCAAACTGGGATCACTAAATAATTTATTTTTAGAAGAGGGAGGAGAGATACAATTGTTTATCTCATTAGTTTGTTTTCACCTCGGATGTCCTTTAAAAGAAGCTTGTGTCCAACTGTGTCAACACATTACGCTGATTTTTATTTATATTTTCTCTTAATTAAAAAATAAAACTTGATGTGTTTTGCAACAACAGGAGTTATCCTTCCTCTCTACTGGAAAGTCGGTAGTTTTTCTATGCAATGAGAAAATACAAGTTACAGACAGCTATACTATTCATGCTTCCTGGATTTTATACGCTACACTGACTATTCAATTAACCTTGTCAAGTGCTATAAATGCATCTGTTATATCATATTTGTCACTATTTACTCCAGTCTCTTATTAACGCTGGTAAGCCATAGGCAGAAGGCCGTCCTAATTTATGTAAGGAATCTGTGAATAAGGAGGATCTTTTCCAACTGGAAAAATTTTCCTTGGGTTGTAATTTTGAACAGTAATAATTATGCTGACAGTGAAAACGAAGAAATCAATAAGGCAAATTGTAAACTCTTTCTTTACTTTACTTCTTCCAGCACCTAGAGGTCATGTGTGTCCCTCGCCACAGCTCCAGTCTTCTCCTGGACCCCACTGGCCACCTCTGAAGTATCACCAACCCCCGATGAGCTGGTGTCTTCTGCATATGCATCATTGGGAGAAAATGCTCTGGGTGACGTGGGGAAGCTCTCACGCGGCACGGCACATGCGCAGAAGATGCCAACCCATCGACCTGTAATCATGGTGCAACACACACTAGAAAGCAAGGGAAATCACAATCGCAGTGCAGCGTGATTGCGATTTTCAGTGTGGAAGGGCCCTGAGGTATATATATTGGTAGATTCATAATTTTCCCATATTCTATAACATCTTGTTCTGTATGTCCTGATTCTTTATCACCTCATTGAAAAAATATAGAATGCAGATAGCCTGCAGGCATCACAGTGGGATAAAGTCTTCAAAAAACAGAGGGCTCCGCACTAAAAGCTGGTTTATCCCTCTAGGAAAAAAGCACTACATTCTAAAAATGTCACTACTGTAAAAAACAGACTGTCTTTTCTACATAAGGCAAGATACAAAGGGCACAGCTACAATTCACTAACATCATAATGCTGATAATAAGGCAAGAGAAAACATCACCAAACATCAGTTGGCATTGGAAATGTCAACTCACTAAAGCCCCTGTCCTTATTGAGGTTTTGTGATAAGTTTTGCCAATTAGAGTGTTCTCTCATCACCTCATTCCTTACAGAGGAGCTTTAAAGCGGACCCAAACCAAACATTTTTTTAATTCCAAATATTTAGTTGCACCACTCTGACACATACAAAGATAAATAAACACTCCTTCAAGCCTATGAGCATGTCAGTGCATGCTTTTCACCCTTCTCTTTTCATAACTAGGGTTATACAGGTGGCAGCCATTAGCAATTCCTCCTTTGCTGGACACCACCTACTCCACCAGTCTGCCGGATTCTGTCCCGGCAATATGAAAGGAAGGGAGGGGTTCCTCCAATAAATGTAAAATATTTTATATTTGTCATCATGCAGCTGAAAAAAGGTTGCTATTTATTATTATAATTTAGAAAATAGATTTTATTTCTGAAATCTTGTATTTTTAATTTGGGTCCACTTTAACCAAGGATTGAATTTCATCCTAATCCGTAGCTGATACCCCTTTTTCTACAAGAAATATTTACCTCTTCTCTCAAATAGCTCACCAGGGGGGTCTGTATGGCTGATATTGTGGTGAACCTCCCTGACATTTTGCTGTCTGTGAACCACATTGCATTGTGGGAAATAACCATTTTTTTCCAACTGCCAAGCAAGCAATATCTCCCTCCGTGCATAGAACTCTCAGTAACGAACATTCCGTACAGATCACCTGGCAGAACTAAAGATGTCTCCACCTGTGATAAAGTGCAGAATGTAAATCAGGGAGAGGAAAAACATTACAATGGGCAAACACTGGCTAAATAATCTATAAATGAATATTTTAAAAAATAAGCAATTTTTTTATGTTATTTTCACTACAGTTCCTCTAAAACCTGTAACATCAAAAAGTTCCCCTGGGGGGTACTCATCTTGGGAGGGGGGAGCCTCAGGGTCCCAATGAGGCTTCCCACGCCGTCCTCCGTCCCTCGGGGGTCTCGCTGCAGCCCTCTGAATAGCGGCGATGTAAATATTTGCCTTCCCGGGTCCTGCGCAGGCGCTGTGGCGGCTCTCGGCTCCAAAATAAGCAGAAATACCTGATCGCCGCCGGGTCTGCTCTACTGCGCAGGCGCAAGTCTCCGGCACCTGCGCAGTTGAGCGGACCCGACTGAGAACGGGTATTTCCGTCTACTTCGGAGCCGAAAGCCGCAACAGCGCCCCCGCTGGAGCCTGGGGAGGTAAATATTGAACAAGCTGACGGATTTGTCGGGCCGCTGTTCGGAGGGCTGCAGCAAGACCCCCGAGGGACGCAGGACGGCGTGGGAAGCCTCATTGGGACCCTGAGGCTTCCCCCTCCCGAGGTGAGTACCCCCCAGGGGAACTTTTTGATGTTACAGTGTCTCTTTAAGTTGTCATCACTGTAGTTATGCTGAAATGCACTAGGTAGAGAAGGTGCAAACACAAGCAGGATGTAGCTCCACCCTTCCTGCTGTCTCCTTTGTCAGGGAGATTACAGCAAGCCTGCAGGGGTTTCCTGTATATTGCAGCCAGGGAAGTAGAGTGTGTGTGTGTGTGTGTGTGTGTGTGTGTGTGTGTGTGTGTGTGTGTGTGCGTGCGTGCGTGTGACTGTGTGTGTGTGTGTGTGTGTGTGTCTCACACACTCAAACAATTTCTCTATCTTTTTCTTTCCCTATTGGTGTGCCTGCTGTGTGTATTGTGTATAGTGTCTTCATATATATATATATATATATATATATATATATATATATATATATATATATATATATATATATATATATATAAACATCTTCCATTGGCATGGCATTCTCTATTAACACTCTACTTAATAGACGACTGCAACTAAATGGAGCATATAGAAAAATAACAATAAACTATGACTTTGGTAGGGATTACATTGTCAGCTCCTCTGAGGACAGTCAGTGACATGACAACGTACTCTGTAAAGTGTTGCAGGAGATGTCAATGCTATATAAATACATAATAATATGGTAGAACATTAGACTATGACTATGGCAATATTAGATTCTAAGATCTTCTAAGTGAAGTCAGTGACATGACTATTTACTCTGTAAAGTGCTGCAAAAGATGTCAGTGCTGCATAAATACATTATAACAACATGGAAGGACATTTGACCATGACTATAATTGGATTAGAGTTGGAGCTCCTCTGAGGACAGTCAGTGAGTGACATGCTCAACCCAAAAATGTGAGCATAAAAGCCATGTTAAAGGAAGTGAGAGGTATATGGAGGCTGCCATATTTATTTTATTTTACGCAATACCAGTTACCTGGCTATCCTGCTGATCCTCTGCCTCTAATACTTTTAGACATAGATGCTGAACAAGCATGCAGCATATCAGGTGTTTCTGACATTATTGTAAGATCTGAAAAGATTATCTGCATGCTTGTTTCTGGTGTGATTCAGACACTACTGCGCCAAATAGATCAGCAGGGCTGCCAAGCAGCTAGTATTGTTTAAAAGGAAACAAATATAGCAGCCTCCATATCCCTCTCGTTACAGTTGTCCTTTAAGGACAGCTGAGGCCAGGTGATAATTCCTCACACATTTAAGAATTGTTGCTTTCCTCTCCTTTCCCAATATCCTATTGAATTGGTTGAATTGATTGAATCCTTAAAGAGACTCTGTAACAAAATTGTCAGCCTTATTTCTTCTATCCTATAAGTTCCTTTACCTGTTCTAATGTGGTCTGTCTTACTGCAGCCTTTCCTAGTTGCACAGTGGCTGTATTATCTCTGTTATATAATCTAATCTTCTTTCCTTTGCCGGCTTTGTCGGCTCAGGCAGGAATGTGCTGCTCTGCGCTGACAGATAGAAGTTATACACATCCTCTCCACGCCCCCTCCAGGCTCTGTATGAGTCACAGACTGAGCTTCTCTCAGCCTATCACATACTGGTTAGCAGCCATGTTTTTTTGTTTGTAAACACTGCCTAAAACTGGCAATTACAAGCCAGGATTGCAGCAGGGAGTGGCAGAAACAGCACAGAGGGGCCTAGGAGAACATAATGAATAGAATGGTATGCTTTTTATTGAAATAATTTTAGAGTACAAGTTTAAGTTCAGGATTGCATAAGGTTAATCGCTCAGTAAAAACTAACTGATTTATCACTAATGTGGTAAAGGGATAATGTCTCAGAATCCTTTTTAAAGACTGGATATGGTCTTTGTCACATGGTCTTGAAAGAACAATAGTTGCTTTATGCTTCAGATTTTGAATGCTGCTTATCTTGTGCTGCTAAACATGGACCAGCTATGTAGGAGAAGGTTGCAGTGCTCTGTTTCTGCAAACAAAGCATACTGCTGCTGCTGAAAATTGTTTGATCACAGCCCAAAATGAACATGTAAACATGGAACTAAGGCATTAACAACTGGCAACACGTTTGGGATTACATTTCATCACATGAATTATCTCCTGCACATATAAAATCATTTTATTTAAGGAGTGATGCCAACAACAGTCTTAAAAATGCAGCCATTAAAAAAAGAGATTTTCAAAACCAGCCGGACACAAAAACAAAATCACTGCAGACAAATGATGGATAAAAAATTATGGCAGTTACTGTCTGTTTGGAAACCAATCATTTGGCTTTTTATGTTCATCAGATAAATGATTCACATCACATAATGAGCGTTTTCTGGATTTTAAACAGCTTCTTGGCAACCAGTGACGAGAGAGCACCTGAAATGAGTTAATTCACAGGAAGTCCACACATCCTACAGTAGAAACAGGATCAAGAAAAAAGAGAATCAATTGGATGACTTCTTAGATGAAAAACTGTATTTTAGAAAAGGTTGACAGAGCAAAGTACTTGTCTGTAACGTTCTACTGCACACTAGATTTAAGTTGTACAGTGCAGCTATCCTATACCTTACAGTGGACCTGAACTCTTGCACAGGACAGAAGGAAAGCCTAGAGAAATGCACCCTGTATGTATTTAGTAAGGATGATCAATGATATGCAAATGGATGTAAATTTGTATGCAAATATGTGCAGCTCGAAAATGGACCAATCAATTTAAACCTGGGTTTAAAGGATACCCGAAGTGACATATGACATGATGAAATAGACATGTGTGTGTACAGTGCCTAGCACACAAATAACTAGGCTGTGTTCATTTTTTTCTTTCTCTGCATGAAAGAGTTAAATATCAGGTATGTAAGTGGCTGACTCAGTCCTGACCCAGACAGGACGTGACTACAGTGTGACCCTCACTGATAAGAAATTCCAACTATAAAACACTTTCCTAGCAGAAAATGGCTTCTGAGAGCAAGAAAGAGATAAAAAGGGGAATTTATTATCAGTGAGGGTCACACTGTAGTCACTACCTGTCTGAGTCAGGACTGAGTCATCCACTTACATACCTGATATTTAACTCTTTCATGCAGAGAAAGAAAAAAAAGGAACACAGCATAGTTATTTGTGTGCTAAGTACTGTACATACACAAGTCTATCTCATCATGTCACATGTCACTTCGGGTATCCTTTAAATTGATTGGTCCATTTCCAAACTGTATATATTTGCATAAAATTGTGCATAAATTCAGAAGTATTTGCAAATCATCCCTAGTATTTAGAGAGTTTAGCCGGTCTAATCCCCTTCATCTATGACTAATCACAAGTTGTAATTTGATCTCCCAGCTGTGTCAGCTGACTGCCACAGCAGAGAAGCTAATTTGTAAACACAGGATGTTAACAATATGTCTACTTCCATGACAGCAGGAAGTAGGCACAATGCAGATTTATTGCAGAATTTGTATCAGCTGTAACAAAGAACTGTTTTTCTTTAAAGGTTAGTATGTTTTTGCATATCTGTTAGAGCAGAGAGAAAGTTCTGGTCAGCTTTATGCTAGGTACACACGATACAATTTTCTGACAGATTCACTGTCAGATCGACTATTTCCAACAGGTCCGATCTGATTTCCAATAGAAGTGGACAGAAAATCGATGGAAAAATTAAATACCTTTGTTAAGACACAGTAGCTCAATTACCGAATGATCATTGGTGGTCATTCCAGACAACAGTTCGCTATAGCATTGATCGCTATCCTCTATGGAGAGGAGAGGGAAACAATGAAAAGCAGATGAGCAAATTGTGCGCATGATATGAATTAAGAAAAAAATAACAATCACTCATAATTAAAGAGAACCTGAACTGAAATTGAAAAGTCAAAATAACTATACACAGGTCATACATCTCTCCTGTGTAGTCTATTCCTCAATCTCTTTCTCCTCTCCTGCGTCCCATTTGTCCACTGTGATCAATGGAATTCTCCGCCCTCCATTTTGAAAATGGCCATTACCCCATAACAGCTTCCTGGTCACCACACTATTAAACTATAATATCGCCCACTTGAACCATAGAGAAATGTGGACATTGCCTTGCACATTCAGTTGTAACTGACAGTTGCTGATATATAACTGACAGCAACTGGTATATTTCAGTTCTGACAAAATATAGTCAGAACTGGAAGGGATCACTGTAGGAACAAAATGGTAAGCTTCTGAGAGGAACTGACAGTGAGGTAAGTATGTAAAATTCATTTGCAGCTAAGTCATGTGTTTATTTTAAATAATTTTACTCGCTTTAGGTTCCCTTTAAGCAAACTGTCATGATGAAATGCTAAGGCCCGCGCCTCACTGGCACTACAGAATGGACTGTTAGTGGATCATAATGGAACAAACGGATGCTAACGGATCCAAAGTTAACCTAATATCCAATCACATTGGTCCATTCAAACAGATCCATTCTGCACGATCCACTGGAGGGACTGCAAGTTTGGATCTACAGTCAATTTTCTGGATAGCCGGATGCGTTGCACTGACTGTGCGCAAGAGAAATTGAGCGTCGGAGATGGGAAAAGTGATGCCTTTAACCACTTCCCGACCGCCCACTACACAGGGGCGGCGGGGAAGTGGAGCCCTGCAGGACGGCCTCACCCACAGAGGCGGCGGTCCATTTAAGGGCATGGGCGGAGCGATCGCGTCATCCGTGACGCGATCCTCCGCCGGCGCCTGTCACCGCTCGCTCGCCGCAACATCCCGCCGGCTATACGGAAGCGCCGGCGGGATGTTAACCCCGCGATCGCCGCATACAAAGTGTATAATACACTTTGTAATGTTTACAAAGTGTATTATACAGGCTGCCTCCTGCCCTGGTGGTCCCAGTGTCCGAGGGACCACCAGGGCAGGCTGCAGCCACCCTAGTCTGCACCCAAACACACTGATTTCTCCCCCCCCTGCCCCAGATCGCCCACAGCACCCATCAGACCCCCCCCCCCCTGCCCACCCCCCAGACCCCTGTTTGCACCCAATCACCCCCCTAATCACCCATCAATCACTCCCTGTCACTATCTGTCAACGCTATTTTTTTTTATCCCCCCCCCCTGCTCCCTGCCCCCTCCTGATCACCCCCCACCCCTCAGATTCTCCCCAGACCCCCCCCCCCCAGACCACCCCCCCCTGTTTACTGTATGCATCTATCCCCCTGATCACCTGTCAATCACCTGTCAATCACCTGTCAATCACCCATCAATCACCCGTCAATCACCCCCTGTCACTGCCACCCATCAATCAGCCCCTAACCTGCCCCTTGCGGGCAATCTGATCACCCCCCCACACCAATAGATCGCCCACAGATCCGACATCAGATCACCTCCCAAATCCATTGTTTACATCTATTCTCTCCTCTAAACACCCACTAATTACCCATCAATCACCCATCAATCACCCCCTATCACCACTTGTCACTTTTACCTATCAGATCAGACCCTAATCTGCCCCTTGCGGGCACCCAATCACCCGCCCACACGCTCAGATTGCCCTCTGACCCCCCCTTATCAATTCACCAGTGCATTAATTACATCTGTTCTTCCCTGTAATAACCCACTGATCACCTGTCAATCACCTGCCAATCACCTATCACCCATCAATCACCCCCTGTCACCCCCTGTCACTGCCACCCATCAATCAGCCCCTAACCTGCCCCTTGCGGGCAATCTGATCACCCACCCACACCATTAGATCGCCCGCAAACCCGCCGTCAGATTACCTCCCAAATGTATCGTTTACATCTGTTATCTTCTCTAAACACCCACTAATTACCCATCAATCACCCCCTATCACCACCTGTCACTGTTACCTATCAGATCAGACCCTAATCTGCCCCTTGCGGGCACCCAATCACCCGCCCACACGCTCAGATTGCCCTCTGACCCCCCCTTATCAATTCACCAGTGCATTAATTACATCTGTTCTTCCCTGTAATAACCCACTGATCACCTGTCAATCACCTGCCAATCACCTATCACCCATCAATCACCCCCTGTCACCCCCTGTCACTGCCACCCATCAATCAGCCCCTAACCTGCCCCTTGCGGGCAATCTGATCACCCACCCACACCATTAGATCGCCCGCAAACCCGCCGTCAGATTACCTCCCAAATGTATCGTTTACATCTGTTATCTTCTCTAAACACCCACTAATTACCCATCAATCACCCCCTATCACCACCTGTCACTGTTACCTATCAGATCAGACCCTAATCTGCCCCTTGCGGGCACCCAATCACCCGCCCACACGCTCAGATTGCCCTCAGACCCCCCCCCCCCCCCTTATCAATTCGCCAGTGCATTAATTACATCTGTCCTTCCCTGTAATAACCCACTGATCACCTGTCAATCACCTGCCAATCACCTATCACCCATCAATCACCCCCTGTCACTGCCACCCAACAATCAGCCCCTAACCTGCCCCTTGCGGGCAATCTGATCACCCACCCACACCAATAGATCGCCCGCAGATCCGACATCAGATCACCACCCAAGCGCAGTGTTTCCATCTATTCTCTCCTCTAAACACCCACTAATTACCCATCAATCACCCATCAATCACTCCCTATCACCACCTGTCACTGTTACCTATCAGATCAGACCCTAATCTGCCCCTTGCGGGCACCCAATCGACCGCCTACACGCTCAGATTGCCCTCAGACCCCCCCTTATCAATTCGCCAGTGCAATATTTACATCTGTTCTCCCCTGTAATAACCCACTGATTACCTGTCAATCACCTATCAATCACCCATCAATCACCCCCTGTCACTGCCACCCATCAATCACCCCCTGTCACTGCCACCCATCAATCACCCGCTGTCACTGCCACCCAATCAGCCCCTAACCTGCCCCTTGCGGGCAAACTGATCACCCACCCACACCAATAGATCGCCCGCAGATCCGACATCAGATCACCACCCAAGCGCAGTGTTTCCATCTATTCTCTACCCTAAACACCCACTAATTACCCATCAATCACCCCCTGTCACTGCTACCTATCAGATTAGACCCCTATCTGCCCCTAGGGCACTCAATCACCCGCCCACACCCTCAGAATGCCCTCAGACCCCAGCCCTGATCACCTCGCCAGAGCATTGCTTGCATCCATTCCCCCCTCTAATCACACCTTGAGACACCCATCAATCACCTCCTGTCACCCCCTAGCACACCTACCCATCAGATCAGGCCCCAATTTGCCCCGTGTGGGCTCCTGATCACTCGGCCAAACCCTCAGACCCCCTTCCGATCACCTCCCCAGTGCATGGATTGCATCTATTTTCCCCTCTAACCACCCCCTGAGACACCCATCAATCACCTCCTGTCACCCCCCTAGCACTCCTATCCATCAGATCAGGCCCAATACAACCTGTCATCTAAAAGGCCACCCTGCTTATGACCGGTTCCACAAAATTCGCCCCCTCATAGACCACCTGTCATCAAAATTTGCAGATGCTTATACCCCTGAACAGTCATTTTGAGACATTTGGTTTCCAGACTACTCACGGTTTTGGGCCTGTAAAATGTCAGGGCGGTATAGGAACCCCACAAGTGACCCCATTTTAGAAAAAAAAGACACCCCAAGGTATTATGTTAGGTGTATGACGAGTTCATAGAAGATTTAATTTTTTGTCAAAAGTTAGCGGAAATTAATTTTTATTGTTTTTTTTTCACAAAGTGTCATTTTTCACTAACTTGTGACAAAAAATAAAATCTTCTATGAACTCGCCATACACCTAACGGAATACCTTGGGGTGTCTTCTTTCTAAAATGGGGTCACTTGTGGGGTTCCTATACTGCCCTGGCATTTTAGGGGCCCTAAACCGCGAGGAGTAGTCTAGAAAACAAATGCTTCAAAATGACCTGTGAATAGGACGTTGGGCCCCTTAGCGCACCTAGGCTGCAAAAAAGTGTCACACATGTGGTACCGCCGTACTCAGGAAAAGTAGTATAATGTGTTTTGGGGTGTATTTTTACACATACCCATGCTGGGTGGGAGAAATTTCTATGTAAATGGACAATTGTGTGTAAAAAAAATTAACAAATTGTCATTTACAGAGATATTTCTCCCACCCAGCATGGGTATGTGTAAAAATACACCCCAAAACGCATTATACTACTTCTCCTGAGTACAGCGGTACCACATGTGTGGCACTTTTTTACACCCTAAGTACGCTAAGGGGCCCAAAGTCCAATGAGTACCTTTAGGATTTCACAGGTCATTTTGCGACATTTGGTTTCAAGACTACTCCTCACGGTTTAGGGCCCCTAAAATGCCAGGGCAGTATAGGAACCCCACAAATGACCCCATTCTAGAAAGAAGACACCCAAAGGTATTCCGTACGGAGTATGGTGAGTTCATAGAAGATTTTATTTTTTGTCACAAGTTAGCGGAAAATGACACTTTGTGAAAAAAAACTATTAAAATCAATTTCCGCTAACTTGTGACAAAAAAATAAAAACTTCTATGAACTCACCATACTCCTAACGGAATACCTTGGGGTGTCTTCTTTCTAAAATGGGGTCATTAGTGGGGTTCCTATACTGCCCTGGCATTTTAGGGGCCCTAAACCGTGAGGAGTAGTCTTGAAACAAAAATGACCTGTGAAATCCTAAAGGTACTCATTGGACTTTGGGCCCCTTAGTGCAGTTAGGGTGCAAAAAAGTGCCACACATGTGGTATCGCCGTACTCGGGAGAAGTAGTACAATGTGTTTTGGGGTGTATTTTTACACATACCCATGCTGGGTGGGAGAAATACCTCTGTAAATGACAATCTTTTGATTTTTTTACACACAATTGTCCATTTACAGAGGTATTTCTCCCACCCAGCATGGGTATGTGTAAAAATACACCCCAAAACACATTGTACTACTTCTCCCGAGTATGGCGATACCACATGTGTGGCACTTTTTTGCACCCTAACTGCGCTAAAGGGCCCAAAGTCCAATGAGTACCTTTAGGATTTCACAGGTCATTTTGAGAAATTTCGTTTCAAGACTACTCCTCACGGTTTAGGGCCCCTAAAATGCCAGGGCAGTATAGGAACCCCACAAATGACCCCATTTTAGAAAGAAGACACCCCAAGGTATTCCGTTAGGAGTATGGTGAGTTCATAGAAGATTTTATTTTTTGTCAAAAGTTAGCGGAAATTGATTTTAATTGTGTTTTTTCACAAAGTGTCATTTTCCGCTAACTTGTGACAAAAAATAAAATCTTCTATGAACTCGCCATACTACTAACGGAATACCTTGGGGTGTCTTCTTTCTAAAATGGGGTCATTTGTGGGGTTCCTATACTGCCCTGGCATTTTAGGGGCCCTAAACCGTGAGGAGTAGTCTTGAAACGAAATTTCTCAAAATGACCTGTGAAATCCTAAAGGTAATTATTGGACTTTGGGCCCTTTAGCGCAGTTAGGGTGCAAAAAAAGTGCCACACATGTGGTATCGCCGTACTCAGGAGAAGTAGTATAATGTGTTTTGTGGTGTATTTTTACACATACCCATGCTGAGTGGGAGAAATATCTCTGTAAATGGACAATTGTGTGTAAAAAAAATTAACAAATTGTCATTTACAGAGATATTTCTCCCACCCAGCATGGGTATGTGTAAAAATACACCCCAAAACACATTATACTACTTCTCCTGAGTACGGCAATACCACATGTGTGGCACTTTTTTGCAGCCTAACTGCGCTAAGGGGTCCAAAGTCCAATGAGCACCTTTAGGCTTTACAGGGGTGCTTACAATTTAGCACCCCCCAAAATGTCAGGACAGTAAACACACCCCACAAATGATCCCATTTTGGAAAGTAGACCCTTCAAGGTATTCAGAGAGGGGCATGGTGAGTCCGTGGCAGATTTCATTTTTTTTTTACGCAAGTTAGAAGAAATGGAAACTTTTTTTTTTTTTTTTTTTTCTCACAAAGTGTCATTTTCCGCTTACTTGTGACAAAAAATAATATCTTCTATGAACTCACTATGCCTCTCAGTGAATACTTTGGGATGTCTTCTTTCCAAAATGGGGTCATTTGGGGGGTATTTATACTATCCTGGAATTCTAGCCCCTCATGAAACATGTCAGGTGGTCAGAAAAGTCAGAGATGCTTGAAAATGGGAAAATTCACTTTTGGCACCATAGTTTGTAAACGCTATAACTTTTACCCAAACCAATAAATATACACTGAATGGGTTTTTTTTTATCAAAAACATGTTTGTCCACATTTTTCGCGCTGCATGTATACAGAAATTTTACTTTATTTGAAAAATGTCAGCACAGAAAGTTTAAAAAATCATTTTTTTGCCAAAATTCATGTCTTTTTTGATGAATATAATAAAAAGTAAAAATCGCAGGAGCAATCAAATAGCATCAAAAGAAAGCTTTATTAGTGACAAGAAAAGGAGCCAAAATTCATTTAGGTGGTAGGTTGTATGAGCGAGCAATAAACCGTGAAAGCTGCAGTGGTCTGAATGGAAAAAAAGTGGCCGGTCCTTAAGGGGTAGAAAGCCCTAGGTCCTCAAGTGGTTAAAAGATACCAGAGCCCAAAAGAAGATGAGAAATGGTGGGAGCAGGTATGTGTGGTGAGCTGTCTTGATGCTCACTGCTCCCCCGTTCTCCTTTCCGCCCCCTCAGGTACCTGTAATTGCACTGTGTCAATGTCTTCCGGTCGGCTTGGTCGGGATCTAGTGCACCTGCTGCATGCGTACTACAGTAGGCAACCACAGCCGGGAGCACTCTGCGCATGCGAGTAATGTCATTGTGACGTCAGACGCATGCACACTAGTGCTTTCGGCTGTGGCTGCGTTCTGTAGTACGCATGCAGCCCGGCCAGCGCAGGTGCACTGGGTCCCAACCAAACCTACCGGAAGATGGAGCCATAGGGCAATTACAGGTACCCGAGGGGGCAGAAAGGAGAATAGGGGGAGCGGTGAGCATCAGGACAGCTCACCATACATGCCTGATCTCCCCGTTTCTCATCTTCTTTTGGGCTCTGGTATCCTTTAAAAACTGATCCATTCCACAGATCAGTTTTTACACGGATCAATTTTCCAATCGTGCCAGTGTGAACCGAGCCTAAACCACATCGTAAAAAAGCAGTGCAGATGCTACTACTTTCAATTACTGCAATCAGAAATGGTTATCTCTAACAAAAAAAAGGAAGCATCAGAACATACCTATTGATATTAATATTGAGGACACCATTGTTGTTTCACAAAGAACATCAGTTTCAGTAATGCCAGAAAACTCTAGCTTTCTTATCATGCGGTCTGCTCTTCTGTTTCAAGTACATATTGCAAGTAAATCCATTCAATCTGGTGACTTTTAAGATAAATCAGTTCAACAATTTGCTAAAGATTTCTGCTACATCTTTTTTAACTGCTGGGATTCTGCAGATGGAATAGCCATGGACTTGATCTATGCTTTCTATACAATATAAGGTATATTGACTTACAAACTATTTAGTCAATGTTTGGCCATTGTAAAATCTTTCCTCACCCTGATTCACATTCATAAATGTTTAACAGGTGGCAACATCTTTACTGCTTGGAAGTTGCAATAATTCTGGAATGTTTGTTGTTTGTTCCGAAGTGAGTGGAAACAACAACTGGTCTCCAGAATGCACTGGGAGGCTAAACATCAATAAGAGGATGTGGTTATATATCAATATATAACAATGTAAAAGTATATGAAATGTTTCGGATGCTGAAACCAGGATAATTAATATAAAAATGGCTATCATGAATAGTTTGTTAAATTCTGCAGCCTCCCTTTTCTATTTACAGGCTCGTCTTCCATATTCAGCAACCTCTTCTCCATATCCAGTCACCTCCTTGGGCAACAGCCATCCAACGCTCAGACCTTGGTGTCCTCTCCAGAATTCCAGCCCTTGGAATAGGGGTGAAAAATGTATTCTCTTGACCTTGAGAGCTATTTAGCCTTGTAACTGCCCTCACTACTGCAACCACATGACTGCAACCACATGACACATGACTGCAACCACATGATAAGACTAATAGCTGCATGGTTGCAGGCGCATGGATCATCTACTGCCACAGCTTATTTTATGGTGGATCAAACAACAGGAAAGAATTACAGTATCAATCATTTCTTAAACAATCTTCTATTTTTGTAACTTCTCACTTTGCAATGTCTTGATTTTTTTTTTTGCCCCTACTACTATATTTTGGTAAAATTCCTCTTTAAAGCTTTAACTCAAATCCTAACTGCAACACTATTGACAATATTGCAAGAGTACTTGGGTTAGTAGATTTGGCTAAAAGGCTTAATTATCACAGATTGTAATCGCTTGATATATGAACAAGGGCGTAGCAATAGCCATAGCAGCCGCAGCAACTGCTATGAGGCCCTGGAGCAAAGGAGGCCCAGGTTGTACTTGATGAATTTACTATAGGTACTATTAACTTTTCTTTGTCTCTCCACCCTCTGACCTTGTCTCTAATGTTGGGAATATAGTATCAATTTTTTCGGTAGATAGATGGCTCGATAGATAATTTCTGACAGGTCTGATCTGATACTGTCATTAAGTTAAAATAGTTATGTTAATTAAAATAGATAGGTAATATAATCTCTTACCCACCCTGTTTTAAAAGAATGGGCAAAGGTTTGTGATTTCATGGGGCAGCCATCTTTTTGGTTGAAAGGAAGTGACAGGGAGCATGAGACACAGTTCCAACTGTCCTGTGTCTTGATCACCCCTCCCAGCTGCTAAGCAATGAGAACAACAACATAAGAAATCCCATCATGCTTTGCACAGCATCAGGGGAAAAGTTTCAGCAAGGCTTGGTGTACAGAGGCGCCAGAGTAGAATAAAAATGTTTAAAAACCGTCTAAAAGAGGGGGATGTTCAGGTGGACTTACCTCCCTCAAAAATCTAAAACTCAATTGAGTCACAATATATCAATACAAAAATGTTTTATTTAACTCCACTTAGTGCAACGCATTTCGAAGCTGTGGTCCCGCTTCATCAGGCAAACAGAAGTATAACTCAATGGGTCTAAATGCAGAAGTGAGCGCCTCTGTCACAGATTACTAGAGCCTTTATCTTCACAACATCCGCCCTACATTGCAAAATGAAAATTACATTTTGGCAAAACAGCCGCCGTTGAAACTTGGAAATAAATATGGCAAATTTTTTGTCACAAGTTAGCGGAAAATGACACTTTGTGAAAAAAAACAATAAAAATCAATTTCCGCTAACTTGTGACAAAAAATAAAATCTTCTATGAACTCACCGTACTACTAACAGAATACCTTGGGGTGTCTTCTTTCTAAAATGGAGTCATTTGTGGGGTTCCTATACTGCCCTGGCATTTTAGGGGCCCTAAACCGTGAGGAGTAGTCTTGAAACAAAATTTCTCAAAATGACCTGTGAAATCCTAAAGGTACTCATTGGACTTTGGGCCCCTTAGCGCAGTTAGGGTGCAAAAAAGTGCCACACATGTGGTATCGCCGTACTCGGGAGAAGTAGTACAATGTGTTTTGGGGTGTATTTTTACACATACCCATGCTGGGTGGGAGAAATAACTCTGTAAATGGACAATTGTGTGTAAAAAAATCAAAAGATTCATTTACAGAGGTATTTCTCCCACCCAGCATGGGTATGTGTAAAAATACACCTCAAAACACATTGTACTACTTCTCCCGAGTATGGCGATACCACATGTGTGGCACTTTTTTGCACCCTAACTGCACTAAGGGGCCCAAAGTCCAATGAGTACCTTTAGGATTTCACAGGTCATTTTTGTTTCAAGACTACTCCTCACGGTTTAGGGCCCCTAAAATGCCAGGGCAGTATAGGAACCCCACTAATGACCCCATTTTAGAAAGAAGACACCCCAAGGTATTCCGTTAGGAGTATGGTGAGTTCATAGAAGTTTTTATTTTTTTGTCACAAGTTAGCGGAAATTGATTTTAATTGTTTTTTTCACAAAGTGTCATTTTCCGCTAACTTGTGACAAAAAATAAAATCTTCTATTAACTCCTAACGGAATACCTTTGGGTGTCTTCTTTCTAGAATGGGGTCATTTGTGGGGTTCCTATACTGCCCTGGCATTTTAGGGGCCCTAAACCGTGAGGAGTAGTAGTCCAGTGTAGTAGAAAGCAAAGGAGGAGGCACCGCTTCTTTAAAATCCCTTTATTCCGGTGGGGGAAGTAGCAGGTACATAGCAGTGGGGGTATCAGATGCCTGACAGCTGTTTCGCTGGTTTAAACCAGCTTCTTCACAGGTACAATCTGCCTCTGAAGAAGCTGGTTTAAACCAGCGAAACAGCTGTCAGGCATCTGATACCCCCACTGCTATGTACCTGCTACTTCCCCCACCGGAATAAAGGGATTTTAAAGAAGCGGTGCCTCCTCCTTTGCTTTCTACTACACTAGACTACTACTGCATTTTGGACGTGCACGCTCCGGTTCCTATCCCCGGTGTGTCTGCCCTGCTGCTTTTGGTGCCAGGTACTGTGTTTCCACTTCCATACCGTGAGGAGTAGTCTTGAAACCAAATGTCGCAAAATGACCTGTGAAATCCTAAAGGTACTCATTGGACTTTGGGCCCCTTAGCGTACTTAGGGTGTAAAAAAGTGCCACACATGTGGTACCGCCGAAATATCTCTGTAAATGAAATTGTTTGATTTTTTTTACACACAATTTTCCATTTACATATAAATTTCTCCCACCCAGCATGGGTATGTGTAAAAATACACCCCAAAACACATTATACTACTTTTCCTGAGTACGGCGGTACCACATGTGTGACACTTTTTTGCAGCCTAGGTGCCCTAAGGGGCCCAACGTCCTATTCACAGGTCATTTTGAGGCATTTGTTTTCTAGACTACTCCTCGCGGTTTTAGGGCCCCTAAAATGCCAGGGCAGTATAGGAACCCCACAAGTGACCCCATTTTAGAAAGAAGACACCACACCCCAAGGTGTTCCGTTAGGTGTATGGCGAGTTCATAGAAGATTTTATTTTTTGTCACAAGTTAGTGAAAAATGACACTTTGTGAAAAAAACCCAATAAAAATCAATTTCCGCTAACTTTTGACAAAAAATAAAATCTTCTATGAACTCGTCATACACCTAACAGAATACCTTGGGGTGTCTTTTTTTTTTAAAATGGGGTCACTTGTGGGGTTCCTATACCGCCCTGGCATTTTACGGGCCCAAAACCGTGAGTAGTCTGGAAACCAAATGTCTCAAAATGACTGTTCATCTGTGCATCTGCAAATTTTGATGACAGGTGGTCTATGAGGGGGCGAATTTTGTGGAACCGGTCATAAGCAGGGTGGCCTTTTAGATGACAGGTTGTATTGGGCCTGATCTGATAGATAGGGGTGCTAGGGGGGGTGACAGGAGGTGATTGATGGGTGTCTCAGGGGGTGGTTAGAGGGGAAAATAGATGCAATCAATGCACTGGGGAGGTGATCGGAAGGGGGTCTGAGGGGGATCTGAGGGTTTGGCCGAGTGATCAGGAGCCCACACGGGGCAAATTAGGGCCTGATCTGATGGGTAGGTGTGCTAGGGGGTGACAGGAGGTGATTGATGGGTGTCTCAAGGTGTGATTAGAGGGGGGAATAGATGCAAGCAATGCACTGGCGAGGTGATCAGGGCTGGGGTCTGAGGGCATTCTGAGGGTGTGGGCGGGTGATTGAGTGCCCTAGGGGCAGATAGGGGTCTAATCTGATAGGTAGCAGTGACAGGGGGTGATTGATGGGTAATTAGTGGGTGTTTAGGGTAGAGAACAGATGTAAACACTGCACTTGGGAGGTGATCGGACGTCGGATCTGCGGGCGATCTATTGGTGTGGGTGGGTGATCAGATTGCCCGCAAGGGGCAGGTTAGGGGCTGATTGATGGGTGGCAGTGACAGCAGGTGATTGATGGGTGGCAGTGACAGGGGGTGATTGATGGGTGGCAGTGACAGGGGGTGATTGATGGGTGATTGATAGGTGATTGACAGGTGATTGACAGGTAATCAGTGGGTTATTACAGGGGAGAACAGATGTAAATATTGCACTGGCGAATTGATAAGGGGGGGTCTGAGGGCAATCTGAGCGTGTAGGCGGGTGATTGGGTGCCCGCAAGGGGCAGATTAGGGTCTGATCTGATGGGTAACAGTGACAGGTGGTGATAGGGGGTGATTGATGGGTGATTGATGGGTAATTAGTGGGTGTTTAGAGGAGAGAATAGATGTAAACACTGCGCTTGGGTGGTGATCTGATGTCGGATCTGCGGGCGATCTCTTTGTGTGGGTGGGTGATCAGTTTGCCCGCAAGAGGCAGGTTAGGGGCTGATTGATGGGTGGCAGTGACAGGGGGTGATTGATGGGTGGCAGTGACAGGGGGTGATTGATGGGTGATTGACAGGTGATCAGTGGGTTATTACAGGGAAGGACAGATGTAAATAATGCCCTGGCGAATTGATAAGGGGGGGTCTGAGGGCAATCTGAGCGTGTAGGCGGGTGATTGGGTGCCCGCAAGGGGCAGATTAGGGTCTGATCTGATGGGTAACAGTGACAGGTGGTGATAAGGGGGTGATTGATGGGTGAGATGGGTAATTAGTGGGTGTTTAGAGGAGAGAATAGATGTAAACACTGCGCTTGGGTGGTGATCTGATGTCGGATCTGCGGGCGATCTATTGGTGTGGGTGGGTGATCAGATTGCCCGCAAGGGGCAGGTTAGGGGCTGATTGATGGGTGGCAGTGACAGGGGGTGATTGATGGGTGATTGACAGGTGATTGACAGGTGATCAGGGGGGATAGATGCATACAGTACATGGGGGGGGGGGTCTGCGGAGAATCTGAGGGGTGGGGGGGTGACCAGGAGGGAGCAGGGGGCAGGGGGGCGGTAAAAAAAATTAGCGTTGACAGATAGTGACAGGGAGTGATTGATGGGTGATTAGGGGGGTGATTGGGTGCAAACAGGTGGGTGGGCAGGGGGGGGTCTGATGGGTGCTGTGGGCGATCTGGGGCAGGGGGGGGGGAAATCAGTGTGCTTGGTGCAGACTAGGGTGGCTGCAGCCTGCCCTGGTGGTCCCTCGGACACTGGGACCACCAGGGCAGGAGGCAGCCTGTATAATACACTTTGTAAACATTACAAAGTGTATTATACACTTTGTATGCGGCGATCGTCGGGTTAACATCCCGCCGGCGCTTCCGTATGGCCGGCGGGATGTTGCGGCGGGTGAGCGGCGCCAGGCGGAGGCGGAGGATCGCGTCACGGATGGCGCGATCGCTCCGCCCATGCCCCTACAAGGACCGCCGCCATTTGTCAATACGGCGGTCCTTGCGGGGTCCACTTCCCGGCCGCCATTTGTCAATACGGCGGTCGGGAAGTGGTTAAAGAGACTCTGAAGTCTCTTTTTTTCCCTGATTTTCTCATATAGTGCTGTTAAGAGTTAATACCTAAGTGAAAATGCCACATCCCCGCGGCAGATGACAGATTTATTGCTGAGGATTAGCCCTGCAAAGCTCCCGGGCTCGCAGGGCGTTACTTCCTAGAAGAGGCAGAGCTTTAGGCTGTAGCTCTGCCTCCTCCGCAGTCGATCTCTGCTGATCACCGCCTCTCCCTGCCTCTCTCAATCTTCTTTCACTGAGAGGGGCGTGGAGGAGGAGGAGACCCACGGAGATTGATTGCGGAGAGGCAGAGCTACAGCTCAAAGCTCTGCCTCTCCAGAGCAGCATAATCTGCGACCTGAAAAGTCGTAGTACTTTGCAGGTCGCTTTCTCTATATTAAATCACTCATCTGCCGCGGGGATGCAGCGATTTCACTTACGCATTAACTCTTAACAGGATGATATGAGCAAATCAGGGAAAAAAGAAACTTCAGAGTCTCTTTAAACAGTGTAAATTCCAGCTGTGAAGGTGGATAGAGAGTAGCATGCTGCCCATCAGCAAGAGGTTGTGACGCAGGTCAGTTTACCCTCTCAGTTACAGCCCTTGTCCCTGTGCATGCTGGAACAGTTTTACACTTCATATCCATTCTCAGGAAGTTTCCATGGGCCTTTACACAGTATATTGGTCCAAACACAGGCAGGAATAATTGTTCATAAAGCAAAACATGTAGCAATGTCAATTGTCAGAGTGTAAAGCCATGTCCCTACCTGTCCCTCAGAGGAGCTCCCAATCTGTTTCCTACTTTAGCCACAGTCTCATGTTCCTACCATAGTCCACGGGTGGCCCTATACCGTACAATGTTTTTATTCAGGTGCTTTAAATTGATACATTTTCTTGATTGATTGTATTGTTAGAAAATCAAACAATCCACCATACTACTCATTTTTTTTTTTATAAAAATGGATCATTTTTATAGAAAAAAAACTTGGAAAATCAAACATTTTGGTTGAATGGTGTATGGCCACCTTAAAGCTAATTTGAGTTAGAATATTTAGTAATCTATCCATGCATTTTGGGGATGTGTGGGAAAACTGGAGTGCCCAGAAAAAGTCAATTCAGGCACAGAGAGAACATAAATACTCCATGTAGATAGCATCCTGTTTTAAAGGGACCCCGAGGTGAGAGAGATACGGAGGCTACCATATTTATTTCCTTTCAAACAATATTAGTTGCCTGGAAGTCCTCCTGATCCCGTGTCTCTACTGAATAGGCATATGCAGATCAGGTACTCTGACTCAGCTGACTCAGCCATTATGCTTGTTCCAGGGTTTTGACTCAGAAGACCAACAGGACTGCCAGGCAACTGGCATTGTTGAAAAGTAAATAAATATGGCAGCCTCCATATCACTCTTATCTCGGGTTCCCTCTAAATTCACACCTGTGACCATAGTGCTGCAAGGCAAAAGTGCTAACAACTTCGCCAACATATCACGCAATCACTTTTTCTTGGCAGTTTAGCAACTGTTTTTTAGATTACTGTGTAATTAGTAATTGTAATATTTTGGTTGCTGTAGCATTTATCTTCACTAACAAATCTGTATTATGTATCAATATCTGCAATCTTATGTACTCATGTATGTTTCTTACTCTGTACAGCACAACCAAACATAATGGAACTATATAAATCATTAATAATAATAATAATAATAATTGCTTGTTACATTTTTATGGCTTGGCCTATATCTAGGCAGTATTCGCAATATAATACAGTTTGTATATTAATGTTGTATCTGTTCTGTAACAACAAAAATCTAACAAGACAAGACCACAGAGCTTTTAGCTATTAAACGGTGGAAAAAATATATGAAAACATTTTTATAAGTGAAACATTGATATAGTAAAATAACTCAAGCAGAAAGGAGTTTGAAAAATATTTAATAATTCATTTATACTTGCTGAATGTTGCTAATAAGCCATATTTCTATCAGCAATGATTTCTCAGGTTAGTAAAGCAAGTTTTAGTATTTCAGTGGCGTGTTCTTTATGAATAACAGCATTTAATAACTTATAATTGCATTCAAGAACTTTTTGTAGAACAAGTATCTTTCTAACTCATATAACAAAAGGAAATTATTGAGAAATTCATCTCACGCATATTATGTTCACCACTTTCATTCTTTGTGATGTTTCCTTGGTGAAAAGTTTATACGCTTTGTAATATATCATTCATTAAGTGTATGCAGATTAGAAAAGGATCAGATCCAAGCTTTCATATTCCTTTTTATTCTTTCATCTCGACAGACAGTATAGCAATACTTCTTGTGGTATTTGAAACTACTGCAATATATGTATTGCAAAAGTTATTCCGAAGATCCCCGAAGGCATATGCAAACAGTTGGTTAAATATAAAGAATGCAGCACCGGAACGAGGGCACCAAGTGAAGACCGGGAAGGCTCTATAGGATCCAGAGCTATCCCCCTCCAGAGGTGAGTATGTGACCTTTTTTTTTACCAAACATGGGGGATATTGCCATCTAATAAGGTCCGGTTCACATTAGTGTTTTTTTCCGGATCAGAACCGGAGCGTATACTGTACAAACGGAACGGAAGTGAAAGGATCCAATGTTGGCCTATGGATCCATTCACATGCGTCCGTTGGTACGGATACGTTCCGTACGTTCCAATCCCCAGACGTAAAAATTGCTGCAGGCCCTAATTTTTCGGACTGTTCTGCCCCAATGCTGCTGACAAAAAATGCAGCAGCATTGGGGCAATGTAAAACAGAACGTTTCTTCACACTAGTGAAGAAACGGACCGTTCCACGGGGGATGGGGGCATGGGCAGACGCGAACCTGAGCGACGGAAGGGTGAGGGACAGTGCAGCAGCCGGACGGGTGGGTGAGGGAGGGTTTATACATACCTAATCTTCCGTAGCAGCCGGCAGTAGAGGCTTCCGTCTTCTTCCGCGTCACGTGACCACATGATGCATCATGTGACTAGTAACATGATGCGCTGTGTAGTCAAAGCGGAAGAAGAGGAAGCCTCTACCACTGGCTGCTACTGAAGATTAGGTATGTGTTTGCTGAGTGAAAACGGATCCGATCAATCATTGATCAGATCCGTTTTCACTATGTGAACCAGGCCACAGACAGAGCCATCTGGATCCGGTAAAGCGGAGACCGGATTCGCTCACCGGATCCTTTTGGCTCCAAACGCAGATGTGAACTGGGCCTAAGGCTTTAAATGGGTCCCTAGACTTAACAAGACACTTCTCTGAGTTTTCTTTTTGTAGACAACATTGACCTTACTCACTAAGCTCCTGAGTTGCATTATAATGACCATTGTCAGAGACAGTGTAATTCCTCAAAAACGCTGACAACCTTTAATCACTGGGTAACAATATTTCGGTTTATATGGCCATAAGTCACCATAACATTCTCCTTACTTTTCAACTGGCAGCCTCTTTATGTGGTTTTCTCCATCACAGCAACAATTATATGTGTATTGATAATCTAAAAGAATGTTCAGATGATGAAAGGGATTTCAGACTGAAAAGTGTGAAGTGTGTTGTTATAGATGAATAGGACATAATCTGGCCAAGGCCCACTATGTTGTGTACAGCTTGCCAAAATGACTGCCAATGTGTATTGTTTCTATATAACATCTTCGGACTGCCATCCTACACAATAAAGTGCACCAGAAACCAGAAAACAACACCACCAGAGTGTAATGATCCGCTCAGCTGCCTGCGCAGGCAGGCAGCTTTTTGACCACTGTTCAGGTCTGCATTCTGCAGGTCTCTGGAAGAGAGACCTTTTGTCAGTTTTGCAGCTTGCTGCTGCTGACGAATTTGCATATGTTTGTCATGCAAATTGCCTAGCCACATCCTTTGTAGACTTGCTCTATATATACCATGTGATTCCACAGTACGTGGCGGGTCATAATGGTTTGTCCTGTGAAACACTCCTGGAGTGTCAGCCATGCTGATTGTTTGAAGATTAGCTTAGAGTAATTCCTGGGACTGCACTAGGCATCCTTGCTAGAGCAGTCAGGATTGTATTATTTGTATTGCCTGTTCTGTCTGTCTGTGGGGTACTAACCAGAGCAGCAGTTGTTACTGGTAGCCCCTTCTGTTCATCTGTCTGTCGTGCTTGGATCGCACTAGCCTCTAGCGGTAGCGGCTGTGGATCCTTCTGCTCTCCAACTCTCTTGCTGTACTTGGATCGCACTTGCTCTGGCGGAAAGAGCAGTGGATTCAGCTCGCTCTGTTGCTATACTTGGATCGCACTTGCTCTGGCGGAAAGAGCAGTGGATCGTATCTCTCTCTTTCAGGGCTATCTTGCCCTGCGTTTCTTCCCTTCGTGCAATTCCTGTCTGGCGTCTGTGGCAGTGCAGAGGAGCTGTTCCTCTGCACTCCACAGCTCCACCTGCCGACAGGAATTTCCCTTTACAGGTGCACTGCACCTTTTGCTGGGTTCCCTCAAATTATACGCTTGTGGAGGATTTCCGCAGTGTCAGCGCACGTCTTGTGCGCTGATCACGGAGAGAATTCCACAATCGTTACACAGAGACTTTTTTTTTTAGAAGTGACATACATGTCACCATTGAGGAAGGAGACAATAACCCTCAAAATATTCCACCATCAATGGACTGTATTAGTCCTGGCCAAATTCTAACTCTTTTCATTACTAGTTAATACATATTTGTCAAGCTGCATCTAGATTACAAAGAATTACTGCTACAGGTGCACAAGCATAATTGTATTGCTAAATATAACCCTGCAAAACTATGGCTATTTCAGAAATAATCTCCATGGAGGTTGTCATAAAAACATAGATAACTGAGATAAGCACTTTGATGTGAAAATTGTTCACTTTCGGTTATCCACAGAACTAAGCTCTGAGCTTGTACAGGATTTGGGGACCTGCATTCAAGATAGCAAAATACACTGGGGGAAAAATAGAACTTCTCACCTCATGTGAATGTTGGTCATTGTGGCATTGAGTATAAATTCTTAAAGGAGCACTACAGCGAAAAACTGTAAAATGTAAAATATGTGCAAGCATAGACCAATAAGAAGTACATTTTTCCAGAGTAAAATGAGCCATAAATTACTTTTCTCCTATGTTGCTATCACTTACAGTAGGTAGTAGAAATCTGACTGAAGTGACAGGTTTTGGACTAGTCCATCTCTTTATAGGGGATTCTCAGGGATTTATTTATTTTCAAAAGCACTTATTGAATGGCAGTTGCTCTGTCCAACTGCCAAAAAAACTGTGTAGGGAGCAGGGAAGCTGGCCAGCATCATTGTTTAAATCCTTTTTAGGGAATATCTTTATACAGAATAAAAGCCTTGCTGAGAATCCCCTATGAAGAGATGGACTAGTCCAAAACCTGTCGCTTCTGTCAGATTTCTACTACCTACTGTAAGTGACAGCAACATAGGAGAAAAGTAATTTATGGCTCATTTTACTCTGGAAAAAATTTGCTTCTTATTTGTATATGCTTAAAAACAAGAAGAGAATCGAGAGCCCAATATGGTGCAGTATTGTTAGGTAAAATGAAGAGTTCAATACAATTTTATGTGTATATACTCACAAACACGGGTTACCCATAGGCAACCACTTTAAATGCAGGTGGGGAGCATTAGGACCTGACCCCACTCAGGTTAAGAAGTCGCTCTCTGTAGATAGTAGATGGGGATGCACCCCTCCACCCAGGGTGGACTAGAAGATCAGCAAAAGCTCGGTATACAGAGGCGCCAGAGTAGAGTAAAACGTTTTAAAACCCGTTTAAAAGCAGAGGGGAAGTTAGGGTGGACTTACCTCCCTCTTACAAAAAAGAAAACTCACTCGAGTCTCGATAAAACAGAATTAACAAATAATTTATTCAACTCCACAAATGTGCTTCATTTTTACAATAATTATGTAAAATGATTTAGTCAGTGTTTGCTCATTGTAAAATCTTTCCTCTCCCCAATTTACATTCTGACATTTATTACATGATGACATTTTTACTGTGGGCAGGTTATGTAGCTGCTGCTAGCTGTTTTGGCCGTTGGAGACAGCTGTAAACAGCTAATTCCTGTCTGTGAACATTGTTACATTGTGGCAGTTTGCCCAGAGTACCGTAGTACCCAGAGCTTCTTGTGGGAGGGGTTTCAGCACAAAATCAGTCATACGGCGCCCCCTAATGGTCTGTCTGTGAAAAGCAATAGATTTCTCATGTAAAAGGGGGTATCAGCTACTGATTGGGATAAAGTTAAATTCTTGGTTGGAGTTTCTCTTTAAACTACGCTGGCACGAGCAAGACAAAGAAATCGTATTGCAGGTGACAGATATTATGGCTATGAATTATATTTCAGAATATCCATTATAAGTTAGATGAATGAAGTCATGTTACAGCACTTGTAAAACCAAAAGAAAGGTTGAGTCCTGATGGTGATCCTCTTTCTTTGCACATTAGTCTTGATGGATTCGATTTTATTAGATGTTGGATGTAGAGCCATGAGCATACTGATTTGCCACCCTAATGGACAAAGAACAATGTCACCCATAATGTGGCAAATAAGCTGATTGCTATAATTTTGCCTATAGTGCTACTGACTTAAAAAACATTTTTCTTACTGGCACATTTATTAAATGTCTAAAAGGTGAAAAACATTGGCTTTTTCCCCCCCAAGGGTTAGGCACCTTTGAAAATACTGTTATTTATGGACTCATCTGTTCACCCCAAAAATCGGGTCCATGACGTTTGCCACTTTTGTGGTGCTGAACGCCATTACAAATAGTGGAGATATGTTTTGCACTTCTGCATTATTTAATACATTAAACATTAATTACTGTTATTATGCTTTATTTAGTGCTGTCATCTTCTATGCCAGTGTTTCTCAACATTTTATTGCTATGCACCCCTTTTAAAACCCTGTACTCACCAAGTACCCTCTAGCATAGTAAACATTATCACAAGAACCCCTTGACAAATATATATTTAATCATAATACATGATAATTGGTTCTAAACTATTTCCAAGCATTTACTACACGAGATTGGTGTTTAAATAAGATTTATCATTTTCTAAAACTCTAAATTTGTTGTTATTGGTTAAGTGTAACGATTGTGGAACTTTCTCCGTGATCAGCGCACAACGCGTGCGCTGACACGGCAGAAATCCTCCACAAGCGTGTAATTGCAGGCACCCAGCAAAAGGTGCTACGCACCTGTAGAGGGAAATTCCTGTCGGCAGATGGCGCTGGGGAGTGCAGAGGAACCAATCCTCTGTACCTCCACAAGTGCCAGACAGGAATTGTACGAAGCGCAGAACGCAATCGCAAGAGAGGCGATTGCGAATGAGATTGAGCAAAGGGATAGGTTGTATGTGTGTGCGCCAATCCAGTCGCCACCCCGCGACCGCGCACACACACAACAGCAGATACGAAATAGGAACACGATCGCGAGAGGTGCGATCGCCAGACGTGACACAAGGCAGAACAGAATAGAATACGAGGGTAGCAAAGGCACAGCAAATACAATAAGGAGATACGGAAAATAACAACCGCTAGCTAACCGCGAACACCGCACTCATTCGCAACAGTGCACGCGGTTATGCGCGATCTCCACGTGATAAGCACAATAGAGACAAGCACGCCTGACTAACCATAAACAGACAAACATGAAACAGGGGACACGAGCGCTTGCTTAACGGTTACCTCACCGAGCCTGTAGCAAGCGCAGCGGACAAGACAGACACACGAAAAACAAGAACTAGGCAGGAAGGATCCACCGCTCTTCCGCCAGAGCAAGTGTGATTCAAGCAGGAACACAGATCAGAAAGATCCACAGCCGCTAACGCTAGCGGCTAGTGCGATCTCCGCAAGACAGAACGATTCGCTATCAACCGCCGCTGGTGACAGCGCAATCGCGACCGACAAGACAGAACAGAAGGATCCCCAGCGCTCGCACAAAGTAGCTAGCGCAATCCCAGGAGACAGAACAGAAGGATCCCCAGCGCTCGCACAAAGTAGCTAGCGCGATCCCAGGAGACAGAACAGAAGGATCCCCAGCGCTAGCACAAAGTAGCTAGCGCGATCCCAGAAGACAGAACAGAAGAGATAGCTGGTAGCAACCGCTGCACCAGCTATACTCCAAGAACATAGATCAGAACCATTTCCTGTCAAACACCATAGGGACAGGACAATGGCAAACAGGCAAGACAAGACAGAACAGGCAATACAGATAATACAACCTGACTGGGCTAGAAGGGGAGCCAAAAGCAACCCCCAGGAATTAACTATACTAGATAGCAATGGCTGACACTCCAGCAGTGTCCATCAGGAACTGAGCATGGAAGGGAAATGACCAGCAAAGCATTGTGGGAAAGACATAGTACTTATAGTACACGCCTCCAATGAATGTGGCCAGGCAATTTGCATGACAACGTATGCAAATTCCTCTGCAAGCACAAGCTGCAAAACTGACAGAAACTCTTCTTTCCAGAGTCCTGCAGCATGCAAACTTACACAATGGTCAAAGGGCTGCCTGTCTGCACAGGCAGCTGAGCAAATCATCACATTAAGTATATCAAGCCCAGGTACCCCCTGGAACCATCAGAAGTACCCCCTGGGGTACGCGTACCACACGTTGAGAACCTAGGTTCTATGCAATACAATACAGTAGTGGGTAGCGATGGATTGGCAGTTTAGACTTATACAGTAGGCACATTCAGTGACACGGTTGTATGATTACATACATAATGCAAAGTGTAAAAAATGACATCTAACAATGCACTGCATCTCTAGGTATAATTAGTGCAGTAGGGTTAGAAATATCTTAAAATGTGGAAGGTTTTGGGATAGGTGGAAACACTAGTTTAGGTGGCTATGCTGGAGCAGAAGGTGCAGTAGACTACTCAGCTGGTGTAGGGTAAAGGCAGATGTGCATGTCCATATTTATGGATGCTTGCAATGACAAATCATATGCTTATTTAAAGAAGTGTGTCAAAGGTGGGTCCAGTCAAAAATGGCCCATATGAAAAATAGCGCACGGTGATGTCACTGTTTTTTTTGGCTGCTTATCGTTACTTAACAATAAGCTATAAACGTTATTAAGCATTATTTAACGTTTAGCTATAAAACGTTCTCACTTCTCAGCCAGAAGACAGAAGCTACAAATATAAATGTCAGGGCTCTGCCACTGCCACTGAAAGTACTCTCTTACTCTGTGCATGATGCTCCAGGCTGGTGGCTGGCTGGCAGTGCCCGCTGTCTAGTGGTGCTGGAAGTGGTCAGGCAATTATCCCATGTGGGTGGCCCAGCTCACGCCTGTGTGGCATTCTTAGTCCTGCTGCTGCACTCTCCTGCCAGCATCATCCCCGCGCTGTGCCAACCATCCTCATCACAGGATCTGCTTTTCCTAGATGGCATAGATGGCAGGGCTAACATGTCCGCTCTCCACCCGTCCACTCCTCTCTTCCCTCCTCCTGCTTATTTTGAAACTTGAGAAGCCACCAAATACGAGGAAATTGTGTCAGTGAATGAGCCAGCAGCCGAAGAAACCCTCCTCACGGTGGGTAATTAACGTTAACCATTTTCGGACCGAGGTGATAGAGATCTACGCCCTGTTTTGATGGGCTCCTGGCTGGCATGGCGTAGATCTCTATCACCGGCACCGCCGCTCCCCGCCGCGATCGTGCGCACCGAACCGGCTGCACTTAGCTGTCTTATGACAGCTAAGGCTTCCGGGTATCGGCAGGAGCCGTCACTGATTGGCTCCCTGCCGTGTGATCGCTGTGAGCCAATCACAGCGATCACCCTCCGAAAGGCAACATAGTTGCCGTTCCGCCTCCCTCTCCGCCTCCCTCTCCCTGTCACTGTGGATCTTGTGTGACAGCCTGCAGCCGTGACAGGCTGTGCGATTTTAGTGTAAAAAAACACTTATTTATCCAGATCTCCCCCCCATGTATCCCTTGATCCCCTCCCAACCACCTATATAACGGAAAATTGTATACTTACCTGCCGGTAATTTTCCTTTCCTGCTGTATTCATGGCAGCATACGATTGGGTAAACCCCGCCCCCAACATACAGGTCTGTGTAACTATAAATTAAAGACTCACCCCCTTCTTAGTGCTTTTTTGTTTCTAGTCTAAGTCTACTAGTATGGTAAGTAACAACCTAATGAGGTGGGAAATCCCTATGCTGCCATGAATACAGCAGGAAAGGAAAATTACCGGCAGGTAAGTATACAATTTTCCGTTTTCCTGCTATATCATGGCAGCATACGATTGGGATTTAACTATCAGGAAAAAAAAAATGGGGTGGGAGACATCTGAATTTGCAACTTAGTCTGTTTATTTCACAGCACCAGTATCCTTATGACAGATCAATTATCATTTGATAGTGCATACAATATATTTTAACATTCCTTTGTTTTCCCTACATCTTAGTTACAGAGTTCAAAATTGCCTCTCCAAAATCCTTTGTTGACAGGGCTGCAGGATCTACCCTGTAGTGCTGAATGAATGTATTAGCTGAGCTCCAATTTGCAGCTCTGCAGATGACCTCTGGCGACACCTTTGAGAATGCCGCCCATGACGATGATATCGACCTTGTCGAGTGTGCCGTAATTTCTGTAGGTGGTGGCTTACCCTGTCTTCTGTAGGCTAGTGTTATTACTTTAACAAGCCATGATGCTATTGTTCTATTTGTTGCTGGCTGTCCCTCTCTATGACCTTCAGGAATAACAAAAAGCCTATCAGAAGCTCTTATCTGTGCTGATCTTGCTAGGTATTGTTCCAAGAGTACAGGAATGTCCAATGTATGCACATTCTGTTCTTCAGCTAGTATAAATGATGGTAGTGTCCAGTCCTGATTAAAATGAAAGGAAGATGCTACCTTCGGAATGAAGTGCTGTAGCACTGCCCTATCGGTGAAGAGGTTGAGATACGGAGGCTTACATCCTAGTGCTTGAATTTCTGATACTCTCCTTGCAGAGACTACCGCGATCAGGAACACCAGCTTATGTGTGAGGTTAGTTAAAGTACAAGACCCTATTGGTTCAAACGGCTCCTTAGTTAAAGCTTTCAGCACTAAAGGTAACTCCCATTGAGGAAAAATATTCTTCCTTGGTGGCCTGATCTTATGAGCCGCCTTGATGAACTGTATTATTAATGGCTGACTTGACCACTTTAAATCTGTTAAGGCTGAAATGGCTGATATATGTACCTTCAACGTATTGACCCCAAGTCCGAGTTCTAGTCCCTTTTGGAGAAACTCAAGAACTTCATTTGTTGACGGGTTCTGTACGTCCTTTCCCTTTCCCTTTAGAAAATCTGTGAATCTCTTCCATATGCTAGAATATGTAGCATTTGTAGTCTTCTTTCTGGCCTGCAACAATGTTTCTTGCACCACCCTCGAACAGCCAAGACGTTCTAGCTTGTTGCGCTCAACATCCATGCTGTGAGCTTCAGTCTGCTCGGATCTGGGTGAAGGATTGGTCCCTGTGCAATCAAGTCCACTATGTCCGGCAGAGGGACTGGGTTCCGTACCGACAATTGTCTCAGCAACGGGTACCAAGGTCTGCGTGGCCAGTTGGGTATTACTGCAATGACTTTCACCCTCTCTTGGCTTATTCTGTTTAATAGTCTCATTATGACTGGTACCGGTGGATATACATAACCTAGGTTGAAGCTCCATTTGCAGGTCAGGGCATCCCAATCCTCCGCCTGAGGGTACCTGTACCTCGTGTAGAACCTGTGGCACTTGCGATTGTTTGGCCCTGCCATCATGTCCACCTGGGGGGTTCCCCACTTTCTGCATATCCCCAGAAATACCTCTTGTTTCAGTTCCCACTCGTTGTTGTCTATTATTCTTCTGCTTAGGAAGTCTGCCTTGCCATTCATTACTCCCGGAATGTGAACTGCTTGTATGGACGAAACTGTGCTCTGTGCCCAGATCATTATCGGAGTCACTTCCCTCAATAACGTTTGACTCTTCGTTCCACCTTGGTTCTGAATGTACGCCACCGCGGATGCGTTGTCCATTCTTACCACTACATCCTTGTCTCTGAGAAGCTCTGTGTAATGCTTCAGTGCCAATAATGCCGCTCTGAGTTCCAAGACGTTTGCTGTCAGGTATCTCGTTTGGAACCTCCATACCCCCTGTACATAGGATTCTTCCAGAACTGCTCCCCAGCCTGTCATGCTGGCATCCGTCGTCAAAACTACCGGTGTCTGTGCTCTCAGCTCTACATATCTCACTAGATTCCATCTGTGTAACCACCATGTTAGCTCTAACCGCATCTTCCTCGTGAGTTGTATCTTCTGATGCCAAGTCTCCTTGCACCACTTGTGTAAGAATTCCATCTGAAACCTCCTGGAGTGCCATCTCGCCCATTTCACCGTGGGAATGGTAGCCGTCAGGGTGCCCATTATCTTCACATATTCCAGTGCTGGCCATGATCTCCGCTCGAGGAAGGCATGTACTCTTGAGACAACTGTCATGATTCTCTCTTCTGGCAGTTTGATAGCATTCTCTGCTGTACAGAATTGTGCTCCTAGATATATGAGTGACTGTGTAGGCTCCAGTTGGCTCTTTTTCCAGTTTATTATCCAACCAAATTCTTCCAGCTTCTGTATTACAATGTCTCTGTGTTCCAATAGTGTGTGCCTGTCTCCAGCGACTAGTAAAATGTCGTCTAGGTAGTGATAAATTTTTATTCTTTTCAGCCTGAGCTGAGCAATTAGGGCTACTAGTATCTTTGTAAAAGTCCTGGGTGCCGTTGAAATACCGAATGGTAGACTCGTAAACTGGAAATGGGCCTGGCCTATTGCAAATCTTAGGAACTTTCTGAAATTCGGATGGATCGGGATGTGCAGATACGCATCTGCTAGGTCTATTGACATGAGCCAGTCTTGTGGTTGTACCGCTCTCTTTATCGTATGAATTGATTCCATCTTGAACTTCATTTTGCGTATGTGACGATTCAGGTTTCTCAGATCCATAACTGGTCTGAGTTCCCCTGTCTTTTTGGTTACAAAAAATAGTTGGGAGTAAAATCCGGAATACTCTTCCTCTTTTGGTACTGCCGCTATTGCTCTCTTCCTGAGTAGGTCTTCTACATATAACATAAGCGTGTCTCTCTTGCATTCGTTTCTTGGTATCTTTGTCGGGACAAAGATCTTGTCTGGAGGATGTGTTTCGAAATTCCAGGTATGACCGTCCCTTATAGTCTTTATCACCCAGGTATCTTCCACCTGGTTCGCCCACACTCTGTGAAAGGCCTGCAGCCGAGCTCCCACTGGACGAGAGTGGGCGGGCGTATTCTCAGAACGATTTCTGGTTCTGTAAATTGGTCTGTGTAGGCCTCTGCTTCGAGAATCTAGACAAAGTGGATTGTGCGTTCTGCCATGTTCTTCTGTAGCCTTTCCCCCCTCTATTAGATGAGGTCTCGCTTCTCCGAAATCGAAAGGACCTTTTATCAGTGTTATACTGTTGTCTTTTGATTCGTCTTTCCTGCGGAATTAGTCCGCTTTTGCCCCCTGTTACCTTAGATATGGCCTTATCCATAACCTCACCAAATAAATGCTTTCCATCATACGGTATTTTACACCACGTAAGTCTCGAGTTATTATCTGCCGACCAGTGTCTTAGCCACATCGCTCTTTTGCAGGTTACTGTCTGCACCATAGCTCTAGCTGCGCATCTTACAACATCTATGCCTGCTTCGCCTATGAAGTCTGACGCCATCCTGAACTCCTCCAAGGATGCAATCAGAGTCTGTTTATCATAGTCTGCATTTATCGCTGTCTCCAAATTATCAGTCCATGCCTGAATTGCCTTCGCGATGGATGTTAAGGCTATACCTGGTTTTGCGGAAGAGCCCATAGTTAAGTATGCCCTCTTAAGATCCATATCCATTTTGCGCTCCAAGGCGTCCTTAAATGAAACTGAATCCTCCAATGGCAATGTGGCGTGTCTAGCCAGTCTAATTATGGATGCATCTACCATAGGGGGTGCTTCTATTTTATTCAATAGTCCCCCTTCCAGCGGATAAAGTTTAGTAAACCTGTTAGTCAACTGCGGTTTTCTTTCTAATTTAGACCACTCCTCTTCAAATAATTCCTCAATTTCCTCCATTAACGGAAATGCCTCGGCCTCCCTTTTTAAATGGGGATAATATCTCGGTTTCTTTTTTGGGGGCTCCTGTGAGTCTTCCCAACCAATAGCGTCTTTAACTGCTCTCACCAGTTGTGACACCATTGCAAAATCAAATCCTATGTCTATGTCAGGAGCTTCTGTCAATTTATCAACATTTACATCCATGCAGGCCTGCGGGTTACAGTCCCCTCTCTTTTCCTTTAACGTATCTTTAACAATCTGTCTAACAATTGTCTCTATATCTGGAAATTCCTCCACATCCTCCACAGGCAAGGAGTATAAACAGTTCTCGCATACAAGTTTATCAGGTAAGGCTCGCTTCCCACAGGCCCAGCAAATATTCTTATGTTGTGGTTCAATATGCTTGGTCTTGCTTGTGGCCTTCCCTCCAGCAGAAGATTTCTGTGTCTTTGTTTTGTCTTTGCTTGCTTTCAAAGTTGAAGGGCTGCAGAGACAAAGCAGAGATAGTCTGCTTAAATGTGCACTCTTTTATAATATTACTCCCCTTTTTTTCCCCAAAAACATCAGCGGGAAGAAAAAAATGCACCATTACCTCTCAGAGCTATGCTGGCCATTATTCTGGGCATCCGGCTCCATTCTCCTCCAGCTAATCAGCTGCAAGAGAACAGTGGGTACAATCACACATTTGTAAAGTAAAAAAAGAAGTGTCTCACCCACAGGCAATTCTTTTATTACACAAACCTTCCACAAACTTCTCCAAGGAAGTGCCAACAGATCTGCGACCACTGAAAAAGAGACCATACAGAAGCCACCAGTGAGCCTGCTGCCTGAGCAAATATTCCATCAATGCATCTATAATCATAGGCACGGCGGCCCAACACAAGAAGAAAATGACCAGTGTGTTACCTGCTCCAGCAGTTTTCAGACCTCTCTGCTCAGCGCGGCTGTTTGAACTGCAGCGAGGAGAGAAAAGACGCACTTCCTTTTAGCGTCCACCAATCAGCTCCGCCCGCTCCGCTCACTTCCTCCGCGTGGAACGCGGAAGTGGACCAGAGAAGAAAGAGAGTCGGAAGTGAAGTGTGTAGCCGTAACGGTTCCCCCGCTCGGCCGCTGTACCAGCCAGTGCCCCTTACGCATACGGTCCCGCTCCATGTAGAGCATCTACCCCGCCAGGAAGGGTCCCAAACCGGCGCTCTCAATGAGGCATAAGGCAGGGCTTCGGCCAGGAGAGGCAGAACCTGGCCGGATGGCTGCAAGAAGGCAGCCAGGTAAGGTGAAAAATAAAAAGATTCCCAGGAAAACGGGAACAGACCTGTAGCGTGGACAGGAAATGAAAAAGCACTAAGAAGGGGGTGAGTCTTTAATTTATAGTTACACAGACCTGTATGTTGGGGGCGGGGTTTACCCAATCGTATGCTGCCATGATATAGCAGGAAATATATATATATATATATATATATATATATATATATATATATATATAAATATATATATATATATAAATATATATATATATATAGATTAGCAGCGGCGGCGGGTTGTTGACCCCCGATCTGCCGCATGTAAAGCGGATAATACGCTTTGTAATGTATACAAAGCGTATTATACAGGCTGCCTCCTGCCCTGGTGGTCCCAGTGATTGAGGGACCACCAGGGCAGGTTGCAGCCCTCCTAGTAAGTACCCAAGCACACTGATCCTACCCCTGATCGCCCACTTCACCCATCAGACCCCCCCTGCCCACCCCTTAGACACCTGTTTGCACCCAATCACCCCCCTAATCACCCATTAATCACTCCCTGTCACTATCTCAACGCAATTTTTTAGATTAGGTCCTAAACTGCCCCCTGGGGGCTCCTGAACACCCCCCCCACACCCTCAGATCCTCCCTAGACCCTCCCCCCTGTGTACTGT
Organism: Hyperolius riggenbachi; assembly: GCF_040937935.1. NCBI lineage: Eukaryota > Metazoa > Chordata > Amphibia > Anura > Hyperoliidae > Hyperolius > Hyperolius riggenbachi. The sequence goes on from NC_090650.1 coordinate 338,501,650, forward strand.
ATACATCTATTCTTCCCTATAATCACCCACTGATCACCTGTCAATCACCCATGAATCACCCCCTGTCACCACCTGTCACTGCCACCCATCACATCAGACCCTAACCTGCCTTTTGTGGGCACCTGATCACCCACCCACACCCTCAGATTGCGTGCAGACCCACCCTCAGATCACCTCCGAAAGTGCATTGTTTACATCTGTTCTCCCCTCTAATCATCCACTGATCACCCATCAATCACCCTGTCACCACCTGTCACTGCTACCTATCAGATTAGACACTAATCTGCCCCTTGCAGGCACCCAATCACCCGCCCACACCCTCAATTAGCCCCCCAGACCCCCTCTGATCAACTCGCCAGTGCATTGCTTGCATATATTCTCCTCTGTAATCACCTACTGATCACCTATCAACCATCCCGTCACCCCCTGTCACCACCTGTCACTGCTACCCATCATATCAGGCCCTAATATGCCCCCTGCGGGCTTCTGATCACCCGGCCAAACCCTCACCCGCCCCACCGCAGTGACAAAATTTTTTTTTTTTGATCACTGCTGGTACGACTTAATTGCCATGTCCAGGTCACGATTTGAGAACATTCCTGCACTTCAGTGCCAATACAACCTGTCATCTAAGAAGCCACCCTGCTTATGACTGGTTCCACAAAATTCGGCCCCTCATAGACCACCTGTCATCAAAATTTGCAGATGCTTATACCCCTGAACAGTCATTTTAAGGCATTTGGTTTCCAGACTACTCCTCGTGGTTTTGGGCCCCTAAAATGCCAGGGCAGTATAGGAACCCCACAAGTGACCCCATTTTAGAAAGAAGACACCCCAAGGTATTCCGTTAGGTGTATGACGAGTTCATAGAAGATTTTATTTTTTGTCAAAAGTTAGCAAAATTGATTTGTATTGTTTTTTTTTCACAAAGTGTCATTTTCCACTAACTTGTGACAAAAAATAAAATCTTCTATGAACTCACCATACACCTAACGGAATACCTTGGGGTGTCTTCTTTCTAAAATGGGGTCACTTGTGGGGTTTCTATACTGCCCTGGCATTTTAGGGGCCCTAAACCGTGAGGAGTAGTCTAGAAACCAAATGCCTCAAAATGACCTGTGAATAGGACGTTGGGCCCCTTAGCGCACCTAGGCTGCAAAAAAGTGTCACACATGTGATATCGCCGTACTCAGGAGAAGTAGTATAATGTGTTTTGGGGTGTATTTTTACACATACCCATGCTGGGTGGGAGAAATATCTCTGTAAAGGGACAATTGTGTGTAAAAAAATCAAAACGTTTTAATTTACAGAGATATTTCTCCCACCCAGCATGGGTATGTGTAAAAATACACCCCAAAACACATTATACTACTTCTCCTGAGTACGGCGATACCACATGTGTGACACTTTTTTGCAACCTAGGTGCGCTAAGAGGCCCAACGTCCTATGAGTACCTTTAGAATTTCACAGGTCATTTTGAGGCATTTGGTTTCTAGACTACTCCTCACGGTCTGAATGGAAAAAAGGCTCTGGTCCTTAAAGAGACTCTGTAACAACAAAAACCTCCCCTGGGGGGTACTCACCTCGGGTGGGGGAAGCCTCCGGATCCTAATGAGGCTTCCCACGCCGTCCTCTGTCCCACGGGGGGTCTCGCTGCAGCCCTCCGAACAGCCGGCGACAGAGCCGACTGTAGCTTCAATATTTACCTTTGCTGGCTCCAGCGGGGGCGCTGTGGCGGCTTTCGGCATGGAAATGGATGGAAATACCCGATCTCCGTCGGGTCCACTCTACTGCACAGGCGCCGGAAACTTGCGCCTGCGCAGTAGAGCAGACCCGATGGCGATCGGGTATTTCCGCCTACTTCGGAGCCGACAGCCGTCAGAGCGCCTGCGCAGGAGCCAGGAAGGTAAATATTACGTCACCGCTGCACGGAGGGCTGCAGCGAGACCCCTGACGGATGGAGGACGGCGTGGGAAGCTTCATTAGGATCCGGAGGCTTCCCCCACCCGAGGTGAGTACCCCCCAGGGGACGTTTTGTCGTTACAGTTCCTCTTTAAGGGGTGAAAAGACTGCGGTCCTTAAGTGGTTAAAGACAGTAAAAAGATAATTAGCGATATGCTGCTTAACAATTTAACCCTTCAACTCGTTTTTCATCTGAGTGCCATAATTAAACATTGATATAGCTAAATAACGTTAAGGCTATGTTTTCGATGCAGAGCCATTTTTAAACATCGGCACTATGCGTCATTTTTTTCTGACCCCTTAAAGGTATGCTTGAAGGTATGAAGGCAGAGAACATGATGGATGTTTAGGATTATATTTCAAAATTAGAAAATAAATGTATTAAGACAATAGGTTGTAGAGTGCTTCAAAACAAGATAATACCATTTACTAGCTAACTTTAAAAGATATAAAGTGTAAGTTTTAGGCTAAAAGGCATTCGTTGTTCTCTATTCATGTAGGTTAACATGAACCAAAGGTGAAAATAAACTGATGAGATAAACAATTGTATGTTTCCTCCTACTCCTTAAAGGGATACTGTAGGGGGGTCGGGGGAAAATTAGTTGAACTTACCCGGGGCTTCTAATGGTCACCCGCAGACATCCTGTGCCCGCACAGCCACTCACAGATGCTCCGGCCCCGCCTCTGGTTCACTTCTGGAATTTTAGACTTTAAAGTCTGAAAACCACTGCGCCTGCGTTGCCATGTCGTTAATCCTGCTGATGTCACCAGAAGCATACTGCACAGACACAGACCATACTGGGCCTGCGCAGTATGCTCCTGGTGACATCAGCGGGAGCGAGGACACGGAAACGCAGGCGCAGTGGTTTTCAGACTTTAAAGTCTGAAATTCCAGAAATGAACTGGAGGCGGGGCCGGAGCATCGGTGAGTGGTTGCGCGGGCACAGGATGTCTGCTGGGGACCATTAGAAGCTCTGGGTAAGTTCAACTCATTTTCCCCCGACCCCCCTACAGTGTCCCGTTAAAATGACTTTTTGTTTTAGATATACCATGGTTTTATTTTATATTTAAATATTTACAAAGTAGATTGAAGGTTTTGTTGCCTCTGCTCAGTAGCAGAGTTAGAAAAAGATCAATAATACATGTATTTTATCTCCCTGTGGTCTCGGAAGTTGTATTCTGCCAGGAACACATTTATGGCTGTAATTAGCTTATCAGTGATGTTTGCTATATTCCCAACAAGGTGCCAACAAGACAGAGACAGAAACTGTCACTTCCATGCCTAAAAATTAACTCTTTCAGTCACCAAAATAAAACAAGTAAAACAGCCTGGTTATTAATAAGTTTTGCACTGTACATACACATGTTTATCTCAAAATGTCATGTGTCACCTCGTTTACACTAAAGTTAGAAAGCACAGCTTATATACATTAGAACACAAGGAGGTACATAGATGTTTTGCCTATATAAATAAGTCTGAGGAAGGCCTATTGGCCCACTGCTAGGTCTGTGCACAGGACCTCTGTCATCTACGTGTTCTTTAATAGCTTGGCTTCTGACAAAATATTGTCATTTGAACAACATGTCAATAGAGCTAGAAATAGAACAGAAACTTTAAAGTGAACCTCCAGACTAAAAATCTACTCAGCAGCACTGAAAAGGCTTGGTGTTTCTTTAACAGTTTCACAGCATCAGAACTTTGTTTTTCATACCCAAGCCTAATTTTTAGCTGCTTAGAAGCTAAGCTCAGCCCCATCAAAGAAAACTGCCCGGCATTTTTCCCCTGATGCTTTGCAAAGCATGATGGGTTTGCTGATGTTGTTGTCCTCGTTGCCTAGCAGCTGGGAGGGGTGATCAGGACACAGGACAGTTGGAACTGTGTCTCATGCTCCCTATCACCTCCTTTCAACCAAAAAGATGGCTGCCCTCATGAAATTACAAACCTTTGCCTGTTCTTTTAAAACAGGATGGGTAAGAGATGATATTACCTATCTATTTTAATAAACATAACTAATGTAACTTAATAACAGTATGTTTGTTTAGGCTGACGTTGCTCTTTAACAACCTGGACACTGTGCACGAGTAGCTAAATTAAGTACATATTCATGGAAGGACAACTTGGCCCATAAGCACTGGCGTACCGATAGGCCCTGCAGCACCTGCGCCTGCGGGGGGGCCCGGACTGCCCCCTCCCCCCCTGGGGCCCGCTCGGGGCCGTGGTGTGGGAGCTGGAGGGGTGGCAACATGAGGGGAAAGCCTTGGCCACAGTCGGCGGGGAGAGGGGAAGTTCCCCCCTCTCCCTCACCTCGGGGCTGTCCCCTCTGCGCTTTCCTCCAGCTAACGTTATACTGTGGGCAGCGGGCAGCGGCAGGCAGATACATACCTTCCTTGTGTTCCACTGCATAATCTTCGCTCTGGCCTATGACGTCACTTCCGGAAGTGACGTCACTTCCGGAAGTGACGCCAGACGCCAGAGCGAAGATTATGCGGTGGAACGCAAGGAAGGTATGTATCTGCCCGCCGCTGCCCGCTGCCCACAGTATAACGTTAGCTGGAGGGAAGCGCAGAGGGGAGAGCCCCGAGGTGAGGGAGAGGGGGGAACTTCCCCTCTCCCCGCCGACTGTGGCCAAGGCTTTCCCCTCATGCTGCCACCCCTCCAGCTCCCACACCACGGCCCCGAGCGGGCCCCAGGGGGGGGGGGGGCGCTCTGAAATTTTGCAGGGGGGCCCGGTGGGGCCTAGTTACGCCCCTGCCCATAAGATAGAGTAGCTGCCTCATCCTGTTCTTTTTGCTGCAGTTGTAGCTGCCTGGTGTCTGTCTAATCCTGGTTTAGCAGAAAATTGTCCTTCTCTGCTTTTAGCAGTGATGAGGAGCAGAGACTGTGGAATGAAATGTGAGTAGCTGTGTGACTGCAGCTGCAGGCGATATCCACAGCATATTGTTCTTTATAATTCCAGGACAGGCTGAGTTAAAAAAAAAAAGTGTCCTGCGTGAAACTACAATCATATAACTGCTAGTTTGATTACAGACATTAAATGGAGATATTTTTCCCCAGCCATGCTTGAATATCCTAGATAGGCAACTGTTTAAAAGATACATCACCTGAAAAAAATCGGGCAAAAACAAGGTACCTACATATGTCAGGTATGCCATCTACTTGAGGTCCATGTCCTCCATTTCCCCCTGGACACCTCCCTTGTTCAGCCAATCAGTCTGTAGTAGACGCCGACCCCGGCGGTTGGGACCTTTTCACCGGATGTAGTATAGTTGGTGCATGCACATTAACAGCTTGATCACAGCACTCAGATTAGTGCCACAAGGAAGAGTCCGACAGGATTATGGCCATGGGCGCATACAGGACCAAATGTGCATGTGCCAGATGGCTGAAGGGGGAAGTAGACACCGAGATTAGTGTATGAGGCATTAAACCTCCAATGATACCTACAGCAAATTATAGACTTGTCTGAACAGGTGTGTTTTGAGAAAACATTTGTAGGTTTCCAGGCTTGGAGCATGACGGACTGGCTGTGGGTGAGCATTCTAAAGACAAGACAAATAACATTTATATTGTGATTTTCTCCTGGGAACTTAAAGCGCGTGAGCTGCAGCAACTAGGGGCAGTAACAGTGTGACTCCTTACTGAATAGGTGCTGGCTTACTGAACAGTAAGTGCCATGATTTGAACTCTGGTCTACTGCATCAGAGGCAGAGCCCTTAATTAGTACAATATTCAGCCACTCCAGACACAAAGGAGAGGTGATGCTCATGAGAAGTCCTGAATGCAGGAGTAAAGAACAAACGCTGTCACATGACTATAAAAAGTGTTCATAATCACATTTTTATAGTCATGATATGATGTTTGTTCTCTGCTATTATGGATTATACATTTTATTTATACTCACCTCCATTGAAACTTAAATAGTTTTTTTTTGTGCTGTGTTTATATATTCTTACAATATGTAAATAACCCCACTGCTTTAACCTATTTTGGACCGCAAGGCTCTGCCCTCTTAAAGACTGAGCCTTGTTTTAATGTGGACGTTCTGTGATCAGTGTGATTGGCTCACAGAGATCACCTGGAAAGGAGCCAATGAAACTGGTTCCTTACCGATAAGAAGTTTACTTCCATCAGTGAGCAGCGATCGGCTCGGGTTATGGGAAGCTGTGGCTTAGAATCTACACCGCATCAGAGTGAGAGAACCGCAGATGCAGCGTAGATTCTACCTACCAAGGTCCTGAGCTGGTTAAATTTGCATACAAAATGAAAGTATGTACGTATAACTGCTGTGACTTGACTTGATTGTGCTCACAAATGCATGGGTTTAATGTATGGCTAGTTTAAAAAAGATTAGTTTCCCACCTTTTAAAAAAGCAGAATTATAATATTTACATTGCTTGTTATTGGTTCTGTTAAGCACTGTTTGATGTAGCCATAACTTTTACTTTAAAGAGAATCTGTATTGTTAAAATCGCACAAAAGTAAACATACCAGTGCGTTAGGGAACATCTCCTATTACCCTCTATCACAATTTCGCCGCTCCTCGCCGCATAAAAAGTGTTTAAGAAGTGTTTTAAAAAGTTTGTTTATAAACAAACGAAATGGCCACCAAAACAGGAAGTAGATTGATGTACAGTATGTCCACACATAGAAAATACATTCATACACAAGCAGGCTGTATACACCCTTCCTTTTGAATCTCAAGAGATCATTTGTGTGTTTCTTTCCCCCTGCAGCTATCTTCCACTGAAGTGTCAGGCTGTTTCTTCCTGCAGAGTGCAGACAGCTGTGCCTGTATGTAATTCCTCAGTATGTGAAAGCCCAGCCAGCTCAGAGGAGGATTTATCCAGCTTGTAAAAGATAAGAGAGCAGAGAGAAGCTGCACTAATCTAAATAATACATAGGCAGTGTGCAGAGAGGGGCCTGGAGGGGGGAGATGCATCACAGAACCACAACACTGAAGAACTTGGCAGCCTTCCAGACACAGGCTGACAAGTCTGACAAGAGAGAGATAAGTTGATTTATTACAGAGATGGTGATAGTAGAACGTGCTGCAGTAAGCCAGAACACATTAGAATAGCTTTTGGAACTTGCAGGATTAAAAAAAACAGGATGCAATTTTTGTTACGGAGTCTCTTTAACTATAAATTTTCCTTAAAGCGGAATATAACCCAGAATTTCTTCTTTGCTCTAAAAGATTATTTACAGCATATAATATACTAACACAATGTTTTTTTTTTAGTAAAACAGCATTCAAAGGATTACATCACAGGGCTGACTCTTTCTTCTGCAGGGAGAACCCGCATCCAAACTGCTGTTAAGCTTATCTTGTGTACACACTCTTTACTTGATACACTTATGTAAACACTCTCTGGCTGTGCAGGACTTCAGCTGATGAGTCCTGGGGTGAAACACAGGTCAGAAGTCACTGGTGGCTGCATTCAGAACAGAATTACAATAGTTATGAATAAAATGCACCAGCAGCTTTAAAAATAAATTAACTGATCTTTGGGAACTTATAATGTCTAAATGAATAATAATACTTGTGCACAAAAGCAAATATGATAATTGTATGGGTTATAAAAAGTAAGAAAACACATTTTTGTTGAAAAATTTGTCAGAGTTTTAAACCGCTTTAAGTTCCCACTATTGTGAAAAAGAATTTTCAGTCTGGGATTTGTAACAAACCAATCAATATGTCTCTGTGCGTTCTGGACTCTGGTGCTGAAAATATATTTTTCATCAGTCTCTTTTTGATAAACCACAGGACTCAAGTTTTAGCTGTTAGAAGAGTTGTTGTGTGATATTCTGCCAGATGAAAACTATCAGCTGTGTCCAATTCCATCCAGTACCTCCTAACAGTATCTGACTTGCCTTTTAGAGTCAGCAGTTCTCGGAGTAGACACATTAGGTATAATAGCATTTTGCAGGGTTTCTTATAAATGAAAACTGTATCTGCAAAGTATGCCAAAGAATTCTTGCTCTCTGTGACACTACCTCTAAATTACAGTTTTACAGAAAGTATGTGTTTATTCTTGCAAATATTTGAATTAGCTTTTTTTCCAATGTTTAAATTCAGTGAAAGAAGGCAAAATAACAATGTGATCTGACTGTCAATGAGCAACCCTTTGCTTAGTCACTCTATGGCAGTGATTTAAAGAGAAACTGGAACCAAGAATTGCACTCCATCCCAATCAGTAGTTGATACCCCTTTTCCCATGAGATTTTTTTTTCCTTTTCACAAACGGATCATCAGGGGGCTCTGTATGGCTGATATTGTGGTAAAAATCCTCCCACAGTGTGATGTCAATACCACAGTTCTGACATCACACCGTGAGAGCCTTGTTGTATTGTGGGAAATAACAGCTGTTTACAGCTGTTTCCAATTGCAAAAAAAGCAAGCAGCATCTTATTCCACTGACATCACCTGCCAGCAGTAAAAATGTCACCATGTGATAAATGTCAGAATGAAAATCATGGAGTGGAAAGATTTTACAATGAGCAAACGCTGATTAAATCAATTATACATAATTATTGTAAAAATGAAGCACTTTTTTATTACATTATTTTCACTGGAGTTCCTCTTTAAGGCTCATACACACGTCCAAACAATCTGCCTAACTATCTTCCTAACTTGGTCTGTTGGAAGATAGTTGGGTTTGGGTATGGCTGGCAAACAACAAGACAACCAAGGACAGAGGCGCTATATCTGGCTCTTGACCCGACTTTGCTCCCTCCAAAAATTGTTTGCCTGAAGAAGCGGGACTGTTACCCGTGAAACGCGTTGGACTTTTTGGAGCTCATAATAAATGTTACTTTAAACTTGAAGTAACCTGCCCATTGTCTGGCCATTTTTTCAGAAGGGAGGTGAGTCCACCCACTTCCCCCTTTTTAACAATTTTAACCACTTAAAGAGACACTGTAACATCAAAAAGATCCCCTGGGGGGTACTCACCTCGGGTGGGGGAAGCCTCCGGATCCTAATGAGGCTTCCCACGCCGTCCTCTGTCCCACGGGGGTCTCGTCGCAGCCCTCCGAACAGCCAGCGACTGTGCTGACTGTCAGTTCAATATTTACCTTTGCTGGCTCCAGCGGGGGCGCTGTGGCGACTTTCGGCACGGAAATAGACGGAAATACCCGATCTCCGTCGGGTCCGCTCTACTGCGCAGGCGCCGGAAACTTGCGCCTGCGCAGTAGAGCAGACCCGACGGAGATCGGGTATTTCCACCTACTTCGGCGCCGACAGCCGTCAGAGCGCCTGCGCAGGAGCCAGGAAGGTAAATATTACGTCACCGCTGCACGGAGGGCTACAGCGAGACCCCTGACGGATGGAGGACGGCGTGGGAAGCCTCATTAGGATCCGGAGGCTTCCCCCACCCGAGGTGAGTACCCCCCAGGGGCCGTTTTGTCGTTACAGTTCCTCTTTAAGCTCTCGTTTTCACTTTATGCATCCGAGCAATGTTCACCTCCCATTCATTAGCCTATAACTTCATCACTACTTATCACAATGAACTGATCTATATCTTGTTTTTCCCGCCACCTATTAGGCTTTCTTAGGGGGATACATTTTGCTAAGATCCACTTTACTGTAAATGCATTTTAACATGAAAAATAAGAAAAAAACTGAAAAAATCATTATTTCTCAGATTTCGGCCATTATAGTTTTAAAATAATACATGCCTCCATAATTAAAACCCACATATTGCATTTGCCCATCTGTCCCAGTTATTTCACCGTTTAAATTATGTCCCTATCACAATGTATGGTGACAATATTTTATTTGGAAATAGAAGAGCATTTTTTCCGTTTTGCATTCATCACTATTTACAAGCTTATAACTAAAAAAAAAATAGAAATATTTCATCTTTACATAGATATTTAAAAAGTTTAGACCCTTAGGTAAATATTTATGTGTTTTTTATTTTTTTTATTGTAATGTTTTTTTTTTTTTTATTAAACATTTTATGTGTGTATTTTTGGGAGGGTGGGATGGAAATGGTGTTTGATTTAGGGAAATATATGTCCATTTTAATTTTTTTTTGCTTTCAGTTGTAGTTTTACTTTTTGGCCACAAGATGGCAACCTGTAGTTTGTTTACATTGCGTCACTCTAAGCGTACAATGTACGCTTAAAGGGACATAGGATTCAGAAAATGCGAAGCTTCCGAGAGAAGCTGTCGCTTTTTCTGCAGGGGAGAGGAATCAGTGATCGGGCACCATAGCCCGATTCACTGATTTCTGGGCTACTGAATCCGCGGGCGGGAGCGCGCGTGCACGCGTGCGATCGGACGCGGGAGCGCGCATGTCCTCCTTGACGTTTAAATACGTCAAGGAGGACAAAGTGGTTAACTAATTTTAATCTACTTGGCGCCTCTGTTGTTATACCACATAATTGTTTAGTCCACCCTGGGTGGAGGGGTGTATCCTCATTTCCTTCTATCTACAGAGAGCGACTTCTTAACCCTGAGCAGGGTCAGGTTACAATTCTCCCCGCCTGCCGATCCAGTGGTTACCTTGGAGGAGACCCGTACTTGTGAGTATAATCATTGTGTGTGTTTGCATTAGACATCACCTTATAAACATACTACACCATATCGGGCTCTCGGTTCTCCCCCTTTCTTTCAAACTGATAGAAGGTTGTTTGCCAGATCCAACCAGTGGATCAACCTGCCCAACTGTCGTGCAGGTTAGCCATGTGTGCACAAGTCTTTTGAACAACTTTGTTGTTTTTGAATGTAGACATGTTGTTCAGTAAGTCCTGTAGCTTCCATGCATAGTATTTAAGTGAGTTGGTTGTTTAGTTGTATGGCGTATCACTTGTCGTGTACTTGTCATGTACTTGTGTACGTGCACTTGTCGTGTAATCTTGTTGTGCAGCTGGTCATGCTGTGCGGTTGGTGGTGCATTATGTTGTATGTTTGTATGTATGAGCCTGTAGTAAATAGGTTTAACTTCACTGGTTTACATTTTTCATTGTATGCACAAGTAGATTCTTCTATGAAAGCATAATAACACATTTTATTTTTATTACATAAAAGACAAATCAAGACAAGGCCTAGGTAGGCATTCCATGAAGGGGAATGGAATGTAACATGATCTAGGAAACCACACCCTGCTAACTTATACAGCATCCACAACACAGACAAATCTCAAGGTTATCTGGTGGAACCCTAAAGCCGCATCTATACGCGTAGATGCGGCCGTGATGTTCCTTATCAATCGAGCCGCCGATGCGGCTCGATTGATAAGATCTGACTGGACGGATCTCCGCACCGCCGATTCCCAGCTCGCTCCCCGCGAGGGGACATTAGCAGGGAATCGAGCGGAAGATAAGTGGCGCCGGTGGGGACGAGCGGGGGGAATGGAATGCGGCGCACGCGCGACGAGCGGGGACGTGGCGGGCACGCGCGGGGACGCGAAAGAGGCGATCCGGCGGCTAATCGAGCCGCCGGATCGCAGCCTCATCTACCCGTGTAGATGAGGCTTAAAGCTAGGTGCACATGCTAGACCAGGGGTCCCCAAACTTTTTTGGTCAAGGGCCGGGTCAACATACTTCAGACTACTGGGGGCCGGAGTATACATGAAATGATGAAGAAAAGCATAACATTGAGCCTAGGTATTGGAAACAGTGCCTATTAACATGGACAGCCCTCACGTTTCCCATTTAACCAGAGCAGATGTTATGCCCCCCAACAGAGCATGTGCAGATAGTATCCCCCCCAACACAGCGCAGATATCGTGACCTTAACATAGCAAGTCATATGTGAGCCATAAAGTCACCCAATGGCCTGCCAAAGCCTGCAGCTCTGTGGGGGGCCGGTAAAAAAGCCTCAGGGGGCCGCATTCGGCCCGCGGGCCTTAGTTTGAGGACCACTGTGCTAGACACTTGGCAGAAGCAGCCATTCAGGACCATCTCGGGTGAGAGTTTAGCTTGTGTCCTCTAACATCATATAAAGATCTGGCATGCTGGATCTTTAGTGACAGTGATGCCTGAGCCTATTGTTCCCCCCGCTCATACCTACTGCTGGTAGCCATTCTGTCATGCACCACACTGTCATCTATCCTCCTTAGCAATAGAACATGTGATGTATCTGTATAATACTTGGCATTGAACTGTCACCTGAAGGATTGAGTCCCAATCTCATCATCCTCAATGACTAGGTTAGACGAGAACAGGCACATCTCCTTAGGTATAAATCCAAGAATAGAAATTCTTTTTCAGCTATATATGCAACCGAATAATAGGCTTTATAAAGTAATTTCTGCTCAAGAAAGACTAAACTTCCAATAAACAACCATATCAACTTTTAAGGAGAAATCCGCCAACAGGCATGGTATTTGTACTGACAGTTTCCAATGATTTCTAAATACTGCTGTGCCGCAACAATTACAGCAGGATACTTCTCTTTGCTTTGGTGCACATAGAAACACATCATCAACTCTGCCTGCATATGTATCTCAATCTTCTGGCTTCTTGTTTACCTATGCGAACACTTTGGGAGACGGATCCTGAGATGTGACTGATTCATCTGGGTGAATGATACAGGTGGCATATGCATTGTGCTCCAGGGGTTGATGCTTTGTGTCAGTACAAATGAACACAGACACATCGGCTTGCAGAGGGACACTGAAACAAAGCAACTAGAAAAAAGGAAAGGACAACATGGAAGCAAAAAAAGACATTAAGAAACTGAGACTGATGGAAAGGGAATAAGTTAAATTCAACAAATGATTAAGAAAAAAAGCTTGTATTGCGCTCAAATATACATTTACAGAGAGAAAAATACGTTTTCATAAAAATTATAAAAAAGTGAATTTTAAAAACTAGCACACTATGGAAAGAAAAGAGAGAAATACTTACAAATATACAAATCAAAAGCACAACAGTACAAGTTTTGACAAATGACAATTGTGGTGTATTATTTTTCACAAAGGTTTTCCTACTTTTTGGTCTTTTACTTCCAATTCAGATTTTATTCTCCTGTCATAGTATGCCTATAAATATTTGCATTTTTACTATGTTTTTTTTTTAATCAATTGAGACCCAAGCCCACATCCTCTTAAACCCGCTTCTTAAAGGAAACCAGAGACGACCAATACTTACTGTATTATACATACCTGGGGCTTCCTCCAGCCCCATGCGCACGGATTGCTTTCACACCGCCATCCTCCACTGCCTGAAGCCCCGGTACCGGGTCCCGTAACTTCCTCCATTCGCGGCCGGCCAGTCTGCGCAAGAGGAAGTGCACTCTTTACGTATCTCTCCAGCGCACTCTTTACATATCTCTCCATCGTCTCTGGTACACTTTAAGGATGAAACAACAAGTCCCAAAATTATTTTTGCAGCAAAACTGGCACTTCAAGTGCAACAAAATCAAAGCAGCATTTGGTCACTTTTTACTGAGATTAACATTAGATGAAAATGTACTTCTACAGGAGTCTTAATACAGAGAAAGTAGTGGACTTTTAGAAAGCGTATATAAAAGAGAAAATCTGGGAGATAATCTTGTGTACTGTGTCAATAGAAATCAGATACAAATTTGATGAAGAGAAGTACTCACTAGAGATGAGTGAAATTGGTAAAATCTAGTTTTAGATTCTCTTTAGGTGTACTTGGCCATTTTTGTTGGCAAAGTGCATTGTAGCCCATGGCATTGACTTTTAGAGTTAACCATAAAGGCCTCAAGCCTGCTATCATCACCAGACTTGCTTTTTTTGTCAGGGCTATTAGTAGAAACATGTCTTTTTTTTCTTAAAGACTTCGTAGATTTAGAAAAAAATGATTTGCGCCCTGAGGCTTCCACTGTGTGATTTCCACATTGAGACTTCCTATTGCTGTTATATGAATTTCCCTATGATTTCCATATTAAGACTTCCACTATATGATCTTTGTATTCAGACTTCCTATTGCATTTAAACAATAATGTGCACCCTTATTATACTGTGGGCACTGCAAAAGCCGCTAATAACATTGTACTCTGTGGAGCCCCTTTTAACCGCTTGCCGTTGGCACCCTTTTTACCTGCTTCAAAAACATACTGGTAGTGTACATGGTATCCTCCCATACCGGTCCTGGCATTAGGTAATGACATTTATTAGTAAACACTGAGTTGATTGAGTGATGTGGTTGTCACAGTATTCGCTGCAAAGTGCTACTGAAAATTTGTCAACGCTATATAAATGTTCAAAATGAAATAAATATGTAACTACAATTCACAGCAATGAACAGGAACAGTCTGCTGACAGCAGCTGTGATGAATCTCAGAGGTTACTTATTCAGATGAGAATTATTAGCAATGTTAGCAATTGAGCGACAACACCGATTTGTCACTGTGACGTGCATAGCTACAAATAGCCACAGTCTAAAGGTAGCCATACACTTAGCAATGTTGGGCAGATTTGGCCAAGAGACAAATCTCTCTATGATCAGGGCTGATTAGAGAGAGTTCTGTTGGTTGCCCATACACCGCAGGCCAATTCCTTATCAATTTTATGCTTAACTTGATCCAAAATCGACCTTGTTACACCGCATCTGTTGCCTCGCTAGCCCACCACTTTCCGCGTAATGTTTAATGTGACCCCCCCAGTGCACAGTGCACGCTATACATTACCTGTCAGTGGCCGCCACTTACTCCAGGCTCTTTCCGCCGCCCATACACGTGCCCCACGTGGTTGCCTTGTAACGTGGCGAGTGTGTGACGTCGCATTCATCACTTATTCGGATATTGCTCACCGTTACCACCCTGCACCCAATCGAGCAAGTCAGCCAAACATCTTGCAGGATGCCTGATCGACTAATGCAACCAATTTCAGCCCGCACTTGATTGTATTGTTGGTCAGGCATGCACTTGGTGGCACCGATTTTCATCCGATTAGATAATAATTATCAAATTGGATGGTCGATCAGCTGACCTTAAAGAGACTCTGAAGCGAGTCTAAATCCCCTTTTTGAACTTGTATTTATGTTAAGCAGTATAATCCCTGCTAAATCGCCACTATCCCGCAGCAAAACGAGGGGTTAATACTTAATACCCCCCCAAATCTCTCCTGCAAAATCCACGACTTTCTTGGTCGTGGATTTTGCTGCTCATGGAGGCAGAGCTATGAGCTGCAGCTCTCCCTCCATGTGCGTCAATGGCCGCGCGGATCTCCCCCGCCCCTCTCTGTGACGGAAGATTAACAGGGGCGGGGAGATGCGCTAAGAGGCAGAGCTACAGTCATAAGCTCTGCCTCTATGAGGAAGCGCTCCCCAGACACATCAGAGGGGATTTGGGGAGTATAAACCCCTTGTTTGGCTGCAGGATAGCAGCGATTTAGCAGGGATTACACTGCTTAACATAAATACAAGTTCAAAAAGGGGATTTAGACTCGCTTCAGAGTCTCTTTAAGGCTGGCCATACAGGTATCAATTTTTCTGGCCTATCCGATTACCTTGATCTTATCTGCAATAATCTATTCCCCAACAGGCTTAATATTTTGATTTTCTATCCAATCACAGACTAAATATGCTGCAAATATTTTGCCACACCAGACTCAATCAACTTTTGATTAATTTTGGGCAGTTTCTTGATCAAAATAGTGATTGGGCATTTTTGAAAAATCGCCATTTAGCTGCCAGGGGACAAATGGCAACTAAAGGTGGTTATACATTTTTAGACTGCCATCCATTGTGTCAAACAGATTAATTCCTCTCTGATCTGAATCTGATCTGAGAGGAATTGAATCCCCCATTAGACTACACACAGCACTGGCGCACGGAAGGGGTTGTTCCGAGTGTCTAGAACCCTCCCCCGGGCCAGGGGCGTAGCTTGGTGGGGGCATTGTTTTGTTTCTATTAAATCTCCTCTCTCTGCCTGAGATTCTGCCGAGAGTGCAGTGCCAGAGCACGTCATTACGTGCTGCACGCAGCTTACATGTGCAGTGATGAGGTCACAGGAGCCCCGGGAAGTTTGAGTCAGGCCTGGCTGGAATAGATCACGCTGGGGCTTGGAGTGCTGATGATCGGACTGGCACGAGAATACAGGTGCCTGATTGGTGGAGAGCCGACTCCCATGTCTCCCCGAGTGTCTCTCTTTCCTCTTCCGCCCCCCTATACAGATGCTGCCTCTTCTCTCATTGCCGTAGCATGGAGTAGCTGTCACATGCTGCCTAGCGCGGGTGGCTTGAATACAGTGTATGAAGCAGCCAGCCAGAACGGGACAGGGACTCTGCTCACATGCCAGGCATTCCTGTGAGCCGCTCTGTTGTGTCCTTTCCTCCTCCTCAGGAGATTCATTCACCTCTCTTCAGCTCAGCTTTCTTCATTAACTCCTTCACTGCTGGTAAGGAGTTAAGATATTTGCACTGACTCACTTTGTGTTTATGGTGGGGGCAGGAGTGTTACTGGGGGGGAAGTTAGGGGATTACTGTTACTTAGAGCATTACTGTTGTTGAGGGGGGGGTGGGGGGGTGGAATCACTGTAGCTGAGAGGGTCTCATGTCCCTAACATACTGTACTTGTACTTGTGTGATTAAATGCTAAATGCTGGAAGAAGCCTGCGGGGACAGGGGTCAGACAGTCAGGAATGGAATCACAGAATGTATGTATGTCAAACACATACTGTACATACATTCCCTTACGCTTACTGACCCTGTCTCTGATCCTTCAGGCTTAAAGCTTTTAGCATTTTATCACACATTCAGCAAGTCATTATACCAGTGTGACGCCGGGCGACGCCCAGTCGTCCGAGGATTCGCGGCCGATTGTCCGATCGCAACCGTGATCGGAAAACTGACATTCTTTATTTTTAAAATAGAAGTTTTCCTTCCTGCCTTCCCCCCTTTTGCCATGAGGGCTGAATGGGCCTGCGTTAGCATATGGCTAAAGCAACCTGGTTTAGCAAGAAATCCTGTTAAGGCTCCCGGAAAAGCTCTGGTGACACTAATGTGCTAATTGGGCAGAGCTGAAATACCAACAGTGTCTATTCAACAGGGGAAGCTAGCACAGCATGAGGTCTATTGACACCTACATTCCTCCCAGTCTTGACGGCACCGACTAGACTGAGTATGGAATGCATGGTGTTGATAACTTTGTCACATTTTGCAAATACCATCCATGGGAGGAATATGAAAATTACATAATTTTGTTTCCCTAATTCTGTAGAATATGGTGATACTAGACATAGCCAGGTAACCCGAGCAGGGGCTGAGATATGAATAATGGGGTCCCCGTGCGCCCCAAATATTGCAAGTTTGATGTCCTATGAACGTGTATTCTCAGCCCAATCTGAATATGAAATCGGTTTGCATGTGCGACAAAACCCCGGCGGGGTATGAAATTGGACATATTTTGTGGATGGCTGGAAGTTCCTCCCCTGAGAACTCACTGCCTGACACGCCCCTGGGCTGAGCTTGAGACTCCGCCCAGAAATGTCAGTGCTCAAAACTGATTGCATGAGGACCCCCAGCCAATTCCCCCACTTTCCATCATACTGAAAAGACTGCCACTGCTTGGGGAAATAGCAGTGGCCATCTTGCAGGCGGAGCAACGGCCATGTGGTTCGGCCATATTGCGAACTAACTGCAACAAAGGAACTTTGTCTTTTCCCGAACGGACTTTCCACAGAATCATAAGTATTCGTTCTTTTTATCCTTTTTTCTTTTATGTACTGTGTTATCACTGTCTCTCATCGTTTAATTGTTCACGATTGTCTGTATATATTAATTATTTATATTGTAACAAATAAAGGCTTTTTAAAGGGTCTTTACCTCTCAGTAAAACCTTCTATTCAGTATACACAGACGAGACCTAAACTTCCGAAGGGACGCTACTGTTTTGATAGATAGATAGGAATTGCACAGTTTTAACCGGTTGTTTGTTTCACAGGTCTATAGCCAGTTAGCAGTTTTCTCTGGGCTGATAGAAAACAGAGATGGTGGCAAATCTACCCCTGGGTTGGAGTAAAAGTGTATTTTCGTAACCTCACAGGCTCCCTACTGCGTCGTGACGCTCAAACTCCGCCAATTCTACGCAGATTGCGTCCATAGCTCTCAATCTGTGTGCTAGAATCGGATCGGACGGTTTTGCGTGTTCACGGCCAGTGGGGCTCGTGTGACAGTGGTCGGCAGCGTTTGGGATCTGTGTGTGCTGATAGTATCTCAGGTAGGGCTATCGAATTAGCCCTATCGAGAAACGAACTAATTCGTTGGTAGTGACTGAGTGCAATATATTTTTCATATATACAGAGAGACTGTGTAACCAGTACCCCTCCCCTAAGTTTTCTTTTATTTGGCATGGAAATGTCCGGGAATTACAAGGTCATGGTCCTATCCGACCTGCAGAGTCTGTGCGAGGCGAGAGGCATGGACATCCGCGGCAAGAAACAGCAGGACCTGATAACGGACTTGTACCGATGGGATAGCCAGAATCTGCGGACGCTGGAGGTGTCCACTGTGGAGGACACCGGCTCATCTAACGCAAGTCGAGGGGAACCAGAGACTGAAGATCCTGTGCGTACCGAGGTTGAGCAACCCGCGGGCAATGCGGCAACAGATACGCAGGAGGCTGTCAGTGTGATCCCCGACCCCAGAACCCCTGAAAGTACTCGCCTGGAACCGGCCAGTACTGGACTGTCCAGTTATGTTGATCCAGTAATGCAGCAGGCATTGCAAAAGCTGATGGAAACTGATGTGGACAAGTACCTGCAGTACATGGCGGAGCAAAAGCGAGAGGAACGCCAATCTGCAGAGGCGCGGGAGAGACGACAGCATGAGCTGAACATGGCGAAAGTGCAGCAAGCCAGCCGGAGTTCAACGCCCAGCCTCCCTGCTGAAGGGACTGCCGCTCCAGTAAGTGCAAAATTTAAATTTGCTATTATCGAAAAAGACACTGACATTGACTTGTTTTTGAGGTCTTTTGAAAAGGCCTGCCGTCAGTATCGTCTGTCCCAAGACCAGTGGGCCAGACATCTGACACCCTTGCTGCGCTACAAAGCGCTTGATGCTTTCTCAGAGCTGCCTGTGGAAAAGGACAATGATTATACCGCTATAAAGGAGGCTATAATCACTAAGTACCAGCTGACGCCAGAAGCCTACCGGAAAAGGTTCAGGTCCTGGCAGAAAAAATCTACTGATTCTTATCAAGATGTGGTCAGCAGTCTGCTCACCACACTCCGCCAGTGGACGCTAGGCCTCACTAAAGGGTCTTACGGTGTCCTGGAGGACTTAATCGTCCTGGAGCAGTTTCTGAACATTTGCCCGGCTGATGTACGCCAGTTTGTGCTGGAGCGCCGACCGGCGTCAGCGACGGTCGCTGCAGACCTCGCTGAGACCTTTGCAACGACCAGGGTGCCGGAGACCCGCAGGACTGCCCCATCTAGCTGGAGAGGAGGTCAGTCCCACAATTTTGCAGACTCTCCTACCTCTGTGAGCCGTGCGCCCCAGAGGCCCTCCAGCGCAGCTGCTGCGTCCAGGCCTGCAGCAACAGAGGGCATCACCTGTCACTTTTGCCGCAAGCCCGGACACATGAAGTTTAACTGCCCGGAGCGGAGGCAGACAGCGCCAGCTCCTGCACCACCTACACCTCGCCCACGGCAACTGCCGCCAGCCAGCGCACCCCAGCCGGGAGCACCCAACAACGTCATGTTCGCAGGTGGGAGAGGGATCCACTCCGCTACGAGCAACCACCAGCTGGTTACAGTGAACGACCAGCTTGTTACCGGTTTCCGCGACACTGGAGCGGATGTCACCCTGGTGCGTGCGCACCTGGTCCCGACGGAAAATATCCTCCCTGACAAATACCTTACCCTCACTGGAGTGGGGGGCACTCTTTCTCGCATTCCCCAGGCTCGGGTGTCCATCGATTGGGGGGTGGGGGTTCAAGAGAAGGTTGTTGGGGTCCTGGACCAACTGCCGGTCCCAGTTTTGTTGGGGACCGACCTGGGCAAGCTTGTGTCCTATTATGAACCTGCCCCAAGCCCCTCAGACTGCCAGGAGGGAGACGGACTCTCCGCCCACACTAAGGTACTTTGCACCAAGGGGCAAGAACAGGGGGGAGGTGGGTTGAATGTGCCCAGTCCAGGGGTACCGAGTCCAATAGTACCTGTGTCACAGGTACCTGTGTTTGATATACCGATTGTTTGTGATGAAAATGTTGTTGTACCTGTCACTGTAATTCATGCATGCAGCCAGGATGTGAGTAATGCCAGTATGTGCCAGTCTGAAGGTGTACCTGTACTGGCTGTAACACGCAGCCGCGCTGCTCAGAACCTGGGCTCAGAGCAGGTGGAAGAGGTTCCGGCCTCCTCCCCCTCCTCTGACCACAGGGATGGTAGCCTTCAGCCACTAACTGCATATGCCACGGGCCAGCTGGCTGAGAGCGAGAGTGCTGCATTTGTGCAAGCACTCCAGACTGACCCTAGCCTCGAGGCACTCAGAAGACAGGCTTCGAAGCCCCTCACGAATGAAGATACCTTCAAGGTATATTGGGAAGGTGGTAAGCTGTACAGCGAGCCTGTACAGCCCACCGAAGGTGAAACAAGTGTGGGTACCAAGTTGCTTGTGGTACCCAGTGCCTTCCGGGGGCATGTGCTGAAGTCCGCACATGACATTCCCCTGGCAGGGCACTTGGGAATCCACAAGACACTTGACCGTATCCAGGGTCATTTCTACTGGCCCAGGATGCGGATCGATGTGACCAACTATTGCCGCTCATGTACTGTTTGCCAAAAGGTAAAACGGGCTGGGAACCCCCGCAAGGCTCCCTTGTGTCCACTGCCAATCATAGGTGAGCCCTTTCACAGAGTGGCAGTCGACATAATTGGACCATTGCCCACTCCCAGCAGCAGTGGCAAAAGGTACATCCTGACGGTGGTGGATTACGCCACCCGCTATCCTGAGGCCATGGCGCTTTCCTCCCTGAGGGCGGACAAGGTAGCAGACGCGCTACTTAACATTTTCTCCCGAGTCGGGTTCCCTGCGGAGATGCTCTCCGATCAGGGATCCCAGTTTATGTCCGAACTCATGGAGGCCCTGTGCAAAAAGATACACATGACGCACATTGTCTCCAGTCCCTACCACCCGCAGACCAATGGACTGTGTGAACGGTTCAACGGGACGCTGAAGCAAATGCTGACCACGTTTGTTGAGTCGCAAGGTGGGGACTGGGAACGATACCTGCCTCATCTGTTGTTTGCGTACAGGGAGGTGCCGCAGGAGTCAACCGGGTTTTCCCCGTTTGAACTCCTGTATGGGAGGAATGTCCGAGGACCCTTACAATTGATGCGGGAGACATGGGAGGGCAAGGGCGACCCCACTGATGTCTCCGTGGTCGATTACGTCCTCAAGTTCAGGGACAAAATGGAGTCCCTGTCCGCAGTAGTGACCAACAACCTGGCCCAGGCTCAGGCCAAACAAAAAGCATGGTACGACCGCACTGCTGGAGAGCGGTCATTTGATGTGGGTGACAAGGTATATGCCCTTCTTCCCGTGAGGCAGAACAAGCTGCAAGCAGCCTGGGAGGGGCCTTTTACTGTAGTGCAGCGGTTAAACCCTCTGACGTATCTAGTGAACATGGGGGGCAGGAAGCAGAAGAGCTTTCATGTAAACATGCTGAAGGCCCACCATGACAGGACCCAGTATGCGCTGCCAGTGTGCAGCCGGTTAGAGCAGGGAGAGGCAGACCCCCTGTTAGACCTGCTGGCTGACGTACGAGATGTGGACGGCGACCTAAACGTCAATCCACAGCTCGCCTCAGCCCAGCAAGAGCAGTTACAGAAGGTGCTGGGCCAGTACCAGCACACCTTCTCCGGTATCCCGGGGCGGACCAGTATGGCGGTGCATGGGGTAGATACAGGTACCCATCCCCCCATCAGGCAATCCGCTTACCGTGTCTCTCCCGAGGTACAGGCGGACATGCAGAAGGAGGTGAGGGAGATGCTGGAGTTAGGGGTGGTTCAAAAGTCCAGTAGTGCCTGGGCAGCCCCTGTTGTCCTGGTCCCCAAGAAGGACCAGACAACTCGGTTCTGCGTAGACTACAGGAAACTGAACGCCATCACCACTACAGACGCCTACCCCATGCCTCGCATTGATGAGCTGCTAGATACACTGGCATCAGCCAGGTACCTATCAATCATGGATCTGAGCCGGGGGTATTGGCAGATACCACTTGCACCTGACGCGAGGCAAAAGTCGGCCTTCATCACCCCTTTCGGCCTCTTCGAGTTCACGATGATGCCCTTTGGGATGAAGAACGCCCCCGCCACGTTTCAGCGGGCCGTGAACGACCTGCTAGAGGGAATGCAAGGGTTCGCTGTAGCGTATCTGGATGACATTGCGGTGTTCAGCCCCACCTGGGAAGAACACCTCAAACACCTGTCCCAGGTACTAGAGAGGCTGGCCATGGCCAATCTGACGGTTAAACCGAGTAAGTGTCAGATTGGCATGACCGAGGTGCAGTACTTAGGTCACCGGGTGGGGGGTAACACCCTGAAACCTGACACGGGAAAGGTGGACGCCATCCTGGCATGGCCTCGACCTATCACGAAAAAGCAGGTCCAGGCGTTCCTGGGGACCGCCGGCTACTATAGGAAATTTGTTCCCGCCTATAGTACACTGGCGAAGCCCCTGACCGATGCCACTAGCAAGAAGCACCCCAAGGTTGTTAGCTGGACCCCCGCTTGCGAGAATGCCTTCCAGGCCTTGAAGCAGGCCCTCGCAAGCGCCCCTGTGCTTCAGGCCCCAGACTTCAGTCGTCGGTTTGTGGTGCAAACCGATGCCTCTGACTACGGTCTCGGCGCAGTCCTCAGCCAGGTGGATGGAAGGGGGGATGAACACCCTATCCTCTACCTGAGCCGGAAGCTCCTGCCCCGAGAGGTAGCCTACTCCACAACTGAAAAGGAGTGCCTGGCGATCGTGTGGGCCCTACAGAAACTGTAGTCGTATCTGTACGGCCGCTCCTTCACGATCGTCACTGATCACAATCCCCTGAGTTGGCTAAACCGTACTGCTGGAACCAACGGCAAGCTCCTACGGTGGAGCCTGTCATTGCAGCAGTACGACTTTACGATCCAACACAAAGCAGGCAGCCGACACCAAAACGCTGATGGGCTGTCGCGGTGTCAGGGGGAACCCGACCCAACAGCGCCAATAGCTGCTACGGAAGGCGTCCTGTTGACACCTCCCTGAGCAGAGCTCGGGAAGGGGGAGGTGTGACGCCGGGCGACGCCCAGTCGTCCGAGGATTCGCGGCCGATTGTCCGATCGCAACCGTGATCGGAAAACTGACATTCTTTATTTTTAAAATAGAAGTTTTCCTTCCTGCCTTCCCCCCTTTTGCCATGAGGGCTGAATGGGCCTGCGTTAGCATATGGCTAAAGCAACCTGGTTTAGCAAGAAATCCTGTTAAGGCTCCCGGAAAAGCTCTGGTGACACTAATGTGCTAATTGGGCAGAGCTGAAATACCAACAGTGTCTATTCAACAGGGGAAGCTAGCACAGCATGAGGTCTATTGACACCTACATTCCTCCCAGTCTTGACGGCACCGACTAGACTGAGTATGGAATGCATGGTGTTGATAACTTTGTCACATTTTGCAAATACCATCCATGGGAGGAATATGAAAATTACATAATTTTGTTTCCCTAATTCTGTAGAATATGGTGATACTAGACATAGCCAGGTAACCCGAGCAGGGGCTGAGATATGAATAATGGGGTCCCCGTGCGCCCCAAATATTGCAAGTTTGATGTCCTATGAACGTGTATTCTCAGCCCAATCTGAATATGAAATCGGTTTGCATGTGCGACAAAACCCCGGCGGGGTATGAAATTGGACATATTTTGTGGATGGCTGGAAGTTCCTCCCCTGAGAACTCACTGCCTGACACGCCCCTGGGCTGAGCTTGAGACTCCGCCCAGAAATGTCAGTGCTCAAAACTGATTGCATGAGGACCCCCAGCCAATTCCCCCACTTTCCATCATACTGAAAAGACTGCCACTGCTTGGGGAAATAGCAGTGGCCATCTTGCAGGCGGAGCAACGGCCATGTGGTTCGGCCATATTGCGAACTAACTGCAACAAAGGAACTTTGTCTTTTCCCGAACGGACTTTCCACAGAATCATAAGTATTCGTTCTTTTTATCCTTTTTTCTTTTATGTACTGTGTTATCACTGTCTCTCATCGTTTAATTGTTCACGATTGTCTGTATATATTAATTATTTATATTGTAACAAATAAAGGCTTTTTAAAGGGTCTTTACCTCTCAGTAAAACCTTCTATTCAGTATACACAGACGAGACCTAAACTTCCGAAGGGACGCTACTGTTTTGATAGATAGATAGGAATTGCACAGTTTTAACCGGTTGTTTGTTTCACAGGTCTATAGCCAGTTAGCAGTTTTCTCTGGGCTGATAGAAAACAGAGATGGTGGCAAATCTACCCCTGGGTTGGAGTAAAAGTGTATTTTCGTAACCTCACAGGCTCCCTACTGCGTCGTGACGCTCAAACTCCGCCAATTCTACGCAGATTGCGTCCATAGCTCTCAATCTGTGTGCTAGAATCGGATCGGACGGTTTTGCGTGTTCACGGCCAGTGGGGCTCATGTGACAACCAGTATCTGGGGGGGGGGGTGGTGGAGGAAGCTCTATACAGTGGCTGGATAGAGTACTGGTTGAGGACTCTGCCTCTAACATAGGAGACCTGGGGGCATATACCTATCTAATCTATACGGGGGCATATACCTATCTAAGCTATACTGGGGCATATACCTATGTAAGATATACTGAAGGCATATACCTATCTAACCTATACTGAGGGCATATACCTATCTAACCTATACTGAGGGCATATACCTATCTAACCTATACTGGGGCCATATTCCTATCTAAGCTATACTGGGGGACATAGACCTATCTAATCTATACTGGGGACATAGACCTATCTAATCTATACTGGGGACATAGACCTATCTAATCTATACTGGGGACATAGACCTATCTAATCTATACTGGGGACATAGACCTATCTAATCTATACTGGGGACATAGACCTATCTAATCTATACTGGGGACATAGACCTATCTAATCTATACTGGGGACATAGACCTATCTAATCTATACTGGGGACATAGACCTATCTAATGTATACTGGGGACATAGACCTATCTAATCTATACTGGGGACATAGACCTATCTAATCTATACTGGGGACATAGACCTATCTAATGTATACTGGGGACATAGACCTATCTAATGTATACTGGGGACATAGACCTATCTAATCTATACTGGGGACATAGACCTATCTAATGTATACTGGGGACATAGACCTATCTAATCTATACTGGGGACATAGACCTATCTAATCTATACTGGGGACATAGACCTATCTAATCTATACTGGGGACATAGACCTATCTAATGTATACTGGGGACATAGACCTATCTAATGTATACTGGGGACATAGACCTATCTAATGTATACTGGGGACATATACCTATCTAATCTATACTGGGGCATATACCTATCTAAGCTATACTGGGGGCATATACCTATCTAACCTATACTGGGGCATATACCTATCTAACCTATACTGGGGGCATATACCTATCTAACCTATACTGGGGGACATATACCTATCTAATCTATACTGGGGGGAGTGCAATTTAGCTTAGAAACTGCTCGTATTTGGCTCCACCCACACCATGTTTTGGCCACGCCCACACGCCGCTATCAGTAACCCCCCCCCCCCCTGGAAATCCTGGATTTGCCCCTGCACAGATTTTCAATAGATTTTTATAATGACATCTATTGGAAAATCTACCAAACCGCAGCATTGCACTTTTCGATACAGCACAACCCCACGTGTTGTCGATCTATCGCTGCTCCTCCACGGTGTCAGATCGATTGAAATGTTTGGTCTAATAGTAATTTGGATTGGTTTTTGCCACAAATCAGTTGAAATTATGAATGATGCAGCTCGTTGCATCATAAATAACCGGAAGGTTCGATCACACAGCTTTAGTGTTGAACTTGGTTGATTAGAAGTCTAGTCCTGAATCAATGGAAACACTACCATGTACCATTTGACCTGTATTACATGACTGACAACATTGCAGCATTTGGTTACTTTTTATGCTGCAGCAATTAATCATGATAACATAATAAATATAGTTTCTCATTTGCTAATGACACTCTCTTAAGTTGCGATCTATTGAAATGCACCATCCTTTTGAAATGGTTTCTTCTTGCCGGTAAGGTAGGAAGAAACACATGGCTTTTATAAATACAGTGGGGAAGGTGTGGGAACTGTACATTCTTTATTACACTTTAAACAGGGAGGAGGAACTGGATAAAAAGATCAGACTCTGTAGTTAGCACTAGAACTGCAGATTATCAAAGGGTTAAAGTGAACCTGAACTCTTGCACAGGATTTGCACCCTGCATGCATTTAGAGAATGTAGCCTGTCTAATTGCCCCTCATCGTGACTCATCACAATTGTAATGTGATCTATAATTTGTAAACACAGTATGTTAACCCTATGTCTGCTTCCATGCAAGCAGGAAGTAGACACACTGACGATTTGTTGCAGGATTTGTATCAGCTGTAACAAATAAATATTTTTCCAAGTTCAGGTTGGCTTTAATCCCTCAGGAGTGGAGAGAGGAGGTGGCAGGGTATTGGTTGTGTGTTAAAGAGTAACTGCTGGGCATAAAATCAAAAATCAATTGTTTATTTTTATCTGGTAAACAAGTAATAAGGATGCTAACCAGGCAATCCAAAAGTAAAAAATCACTCTTATTTTTCTTCTCCATAAAACATCATTCCCCAGTTTTCCTGGCTCTTATTTGGTACTTTGCCGCACAAAGGAAGTTGCAGGGCATGATGGGTTTTCTTTTTTTCTTCTTTACTTCCCCCTCAGACTTAACTTATGCAGCCTGATTGGCTGAAGCCTCTTTCCCTTCTGTTTTCCCCTCCCACACATCCGTTCCTCTCTGATTGACCAATATTTCTCAATGCACTTTCTACTACAGAGCTGGATGGGAGTGTGTGAAGACTGGGAGGAGGGCGGGCAAAAATACACAGACAAAATAAGGGAGGAAATTATGTCAGGATTGGCTTCAAGACAGATA
Source organism: Hyperolius riggenbachi (assembly GCF_040937935.1). NCBI lineage: Eukaryota > Metazoa > Chordata > Amphibia > Anura > Hyperoliidae > Hyperolius > Hyperolius riggenbachi. The sequence goes on from NC_090650.1 coordinate 338,528,716, forward strand.
TAAGCAAAATGGAAAATCCTAAGAAGGATTTAATTTTTTTTTTTTACTATAGAAACATTATTAAAATCAACATGTGGACAGTGCAATACATACAGTGGCATGCAAAAGTATTCGGCCCCCATGAAGTTTTCCAAATTTTGTCATATTACTGCCACAAACATGAATACATTTTATTGGAATTCCACATGAAAGACCAATACAAACTGGTGTACACGTGAGAAGTGGATCGAAAATCATACATTATTCCAAACATTTTTTACAAATCAATAACTGCAAAGTGGGGTGTGCGTAATTATTCAGCCCCCTTTGGTCTGAGTGCAGTCAGTTGCCCATAGACATTGCCTGATGAGTGTGAATGACTAAATAGAGTGCACCTGTGTGTAATCTAATGTTAGTACAAATACAGCTGCTCTGTGACCGCCTCAGAGGTTGTCTAAGAGAATCTTGGGAGCAACAACACCATGAAGTCCAAAGAACACAGCAGACAGGTCAGGGATAAAGTTATTGAGAAATTTAAAGCAGGCTTAGGCTACAAAAAGATTTCCAAAGCCTTGTATCCCACAGATCACTGTTCAAATGATCATTCAGAAATAGAAGGAGTATGGCACAACTGTAAACCTACCAAGACAAGGCCGTCCACCTAAACTCACAGGCTGAACAAGGAGAGCGCTGATCAGAAATGCAGTCAAGAGGCCCATGGTGACTCTGGACGAGCTGCAGAGATCTACAGCTCAGGTGGGGGAATCTGTTCATAGGACAACTATTAGTCGTGCACTGCACAAAGTTGGCTCTTATGGAAGAGTGACAAGAAGAAAGCCATTGTTAACAGAAAAGCATTTGCCACAAGCCATATGGGGAACACATCAAACATGTGGAAGAAGGTGCTCTGGTCGGATGAGACCAAAATGGAACTTTTTGGCCAAAATGCAAAACGCTATGTGTGGCAGAAAACTAACACTGCACATTACTCTGAACACACCATCCCCACTGTCAAATATTGTGGTGGCAGCATCATGCTCTGGGGTTGCTTCTCTTCAGCAGGGACAGGGAAGCTGGTCAAAGTTGATGGGAAGATGGATGGAGCCAAATACAGGGCAATCTTGGAAGAAAACCTCTTGGAGTCTGCAAAAGACTTGAGACTGGGGCGGAGGTTCACCTTCCAGCAGGACAACAACCCTAAACATAAAGCCAGGGCAACAATGGAATGGTTTAAAACAAAACATATCCATGTGTTGGAATGGCCTAGTCAAAGTCCAGATCTAAATCCAATCGAGAATCTGTGGCAAAATCTGAAAACTGCTGTTCACAAACGCTGTCCATCTAATCTGACTGAGCTGGAGCTGTTTTGCAAAGAAGAATGGGCAAGGATTTCAGTCTCTAGATGTGCAAAGTTGGTAGAGACAACCCCTAAAAGACTGGCAGCTGTAATTGCAGCAAAAGGTGGTTCTACAAAGTATTGACTCAGGGGGCTGAATAATTACGCACACCCCACTTTGCAGTTATTGATTTGTAAAAAATGTTTGGAATAATGTATGACAGTATACGGTCCGGATCCAATCAGGCGGATCCGGACAGGGAACGCTAATGTGAACCGGGCCTAATAGTTGTCCTATGGACAGAGTCTCCCACCTGAGCTGTAGATCTCTGCAGCTCGTCCAGAGTCACCATGGGCCTCTTGACTGCATTTCTGATCAGCGCTCTCCCTGTTCGGCCGGTGAGTTTAGGTGGATGGCCTTGTCTTGGTAGGTTTACAGTTGTGCCATACTCCTTCCATTTCTGAATGATCGCTTGAACAATGCTCCGTGGGATGTTCAAGGCTTTGGAAATCTTTTTGTAGCCTAAGCCTGCTTTACATTTCTCAATAACTTTATCCCTGACCTGTCTTGTGTGTTCTTTGGACTTCACAGTGTTGTTGCTCCCAATATTCTCTTAGACAACCTCTGAGGCCGTCACAGAGCAGCTGTATTTGTACTGACATTAGATTACAGGCAGGTGCACTCTATTTAGTCATTAGCACTCATCAGGCAATGTCAAAGGGGGCCATAATTATGCACACACCACTTTGCAGTTATTTATTTGTAAAAAGTGTTTGGAATCATGTATGATTTTCGTTCCACTTCCCACGTGTACAGCACTTTGTGTTAGTCTTTCATGTGGAATGCCAATGAAATTGATTCATGTTTGTGGCAGTAATATGACAAAATGTGGAAAACTTCAAGGGGGCCGAATACTTTTGCAACCCACTGTATATAAACGTCCTTGTAGTGGCATAGACAAAGGACTTCAAACTCACCTACAATCATGACATTACTTCCATGCACTACTGTGGTGACTATGACACAAAAAACACAAGTACAACATGATGATCATGTAGTGATGGCCTCAGCACACTGTTGCTCACTTGTGCTTGTAAATATACATAATAGATTTTGGATGACTAGCATACTAGTTAAGGGCTCTGCCTCTAACACAGGAGACCAGGGTTCAAATCTTGGCTCTTCCTGTTCAGTAAGCCAGCATCTATTAAGTAAGGAGGCATTGGGCAAGACTCCCTAACATTGCTACCGCCTATAGAGCGCATCATAGTGGCTGCAGCTGTGGTGCTTTGAGTCCATCAGGAGAAAAATTAAGTGTTCTGTGTCTTGTCTAATTACTGTCATCGTAAGATGTACATTCACTTTAGCTTCAGGAAAGCAGAGGGCTCATGGGAAAGAAAAGATGAGTATCTGTATAGTTAAGAGTTTTAAAGTGTGGTAGAGTAGGGAAACTCTCACTTTCACCTGTACGGGGCTCCAAGTATCTGTCTGTGTTAAGTAAGCCCTGTTTTAGTAAGATTTTATGTTAGTGAATACTGAGTTTTGAATTCGTAATGCCTTTGTACAATAGAAAAACACACAAACATTGATGGATCCCCCATGGTGAAGGACACAGGATTAAATCAGTGAATGTTGTCTCTTGGAAGCGATTACCATTACAGTGATGAACAGGAAACTCCAAATGGCAGATGCCGTGTATAGAAAAACACAGCACGTCTGCTTGTCTTCTCATTAGCCATGATTACACTGAAAGACAGCCATCCAGTCACCTCCATCAGAGCCCAAGCTGGATGAGCCAAGTTCTAGCTTACTGTAGTATGGAGCTCAAAGGTACAATAGATCAGCGGCACACTCAGATTATAGCCTCTTCCTCCCATCTGTAGCTATCTATGGCACGGTACTTTCCTAATACAATACACTGGTGTTATCCGGCCAGATGCAATGACGGCAAAAGTAGCTTTGATTAAATTAAAGCAACAATTACAGTTATGTTTTAAATGTGCCCATGTTGCAATTGAAAATAGTTCAAAGGCAGGTGAAAGTCGGAATACACGAAGTTCATTCATGGAGATTCTCCAGTTGCGTTGACCTTTTATGATAAAGGAAGAAGAGAATCGATCTTTTGTTACATTTTGCTTGCAGACGAAAACTTTCACTAAAAGGTTTTATCTGGTTAGCATGTAAATTCAAAAAATATTCATTATAGTCCCTATTGTAATCCTACAAGCCTAACATTTGTATAGTGCTTTCCTTCTGTTGGACTCAAAGCGTTGTTCGTTTGTTTTTAAAGGGACCCTGAGTAGTGACTTCAGTTAAAAGATTACACTTACCTGGGGCTTCCTCCAGGCCAGCATAGGCGGTGAGGTCCCTCGGCGTCCTCCTGGTTCCTCTCCGTGTGCCTCCGCCGGCCACTAAGGCAGGATTTGTACTTTTTACCGCCCAAGGCCACTGTCACCAGCCTCCTTCTCTCTAGTATAGGTAGCCAAGGGACCCTCCCCCCAGTATAGGTAGCCAGATGACCCCTTCCCCCCTTTCCCTCCAGTATAGGTAGCCAGATGACTCCCTTAATCCCTCCTTTTCCCACTACCACTCCCTTCGGTATAGCTAGCCAGCTCACCTTCACACTGCAGCAACCTTCAGTGTCGCTCATTTCTCTGCTCATCTCCAGTGCACTAGCTTCCTTTTCTTTTCCGTCTCCAATGCTGCCCAAGACCAGAGCAGCCGGCCACAATGCAAACGTGCACAGAGAGCAAAGTGGCTGCTGCACAGGCAGCTAGCAGCAGAGTACCGTGGTCAGGCCCTCGCCTGATCTCCCCGGATTGCAGCATTTGCAAGCTTGCAAATGCTGCACCAGTTTAGCCTGCTGCTTTGGTGCCCTTGCTGCTGTGGTGCACTAGGCCATGGCCTAGGTGGCCTTGGCCTAGTACAAAAGAACATGCAACGCATTTCATTTTGTGGGACCCTGCCCACTTCCTCAGGGCAAATAAAGTGCCACTAAACATCAAAAGCCGTGTTGTTTTATGTCAGAGGCTCTCCTAACACGGCTTTTGATGTTTAGTGGCACATTTATACACTGGGGGAAGCATCGGCAATGAAACAGACACGGACGATTTCTAAGAGATTTCATGCTGTAATCATTTTGGAATTGCATGTGGTGTATGGGCAGCCGACAGATCTTTCTCTAATCAGATTCGATCAGAAAGAGATTTGTCTCTTGGTCGAATCAGAGATTTTCGGGAGTATTTTGAAATCGAGTTTTGATTTTATGTTTCAAGGTTTTATTATACTCAAAATGTATACTAGACCCTTGCTTGACACATTTTGGTAAGTTACAGGGAAAAAGGTTATGAAAATTAATTGTATCACATTTTGCACAGAAATCCAGCAGAAACTGAATGCCAGGGAAGTTAAAGAGGACCTGTTAGCCATACTATCTCAGAAAAAAAACACATATATAAGTAGATAAATACTTGCTCTACTTACATAACACATGTATTGCACTATCCATATTTTGATTTGAGTGATTTTTCTATAGTAAAAAAGAGAAAATCCTTCTTAGGATTTTCCATTTTGACTGTGTCTATTTTGAAGCCAATTCTGACATCATTTCCTCCCTTACTCTGTCTGTGTATCATTGCCCGCCATCCTCCCAGTCTTCACACACTCGCACCCAGCTATGCATTAGAAAGTGCATTGTCTCAGCATGAGAAATATTGACCAATTAGAGAGGAACAAAGTTGTGGGAGGGGTAAATGGGAGGGAAAGAGGCTTCAGCGAGTCAGGCTGCATTAGTTATGTCTGAGGGGAAAGTAAAGCAGAAGAAAAGAAAACCCAGCATGCCCTGCAACTTCCTTTGTGCAGCAGATGTACCAAATAAAAGCCATGGAAACTGGGAATGATCTATTATGGAGAAGAAAGGTAAGAGTGATTTTTAACTTTTGGATTGCCTGGTTAGCATCCTAATTACTTGTTTACAAGATTAAAATAAAGAATTGATTTTTGATTTTATGCCCCACAGTTACACTTTAAAGCAAATCTTTATCTTCCTCGAAAAAAAAAAAATATACTTATCTACATAGGGGAAGCCTCTTGACCTCACTGCTGCTGGCGGAGACCATTTTTCTCTTTGCACACGCACTCCCCTCCGTGTATGGCTGTGCCTATTCAGTACCACACAGTCTCTTGTCCATGAGCTGCCTTTTTGATACTGCACAGTACGGCCACGCTTGTACATGAAGGGGAGCACAGCTATTAGAACATATTTGACAAGCTCTTGTGGGATATGTTCAGAAGGACCCTGTACAGGAAAAAGGGGCTCCTGGAAAATGTGGGAGGCTTTCCTCTACTTAGGTAAGTATTTGCTGTGTAACAGACAATCTTGATGATGTATTTATAAAGTGAGTTATGCAATTCGCTTCCTGCACTTGCTAAAGAGGAATTCCAGTGAAAATAATGTAATAAAAAAGTGCTTAATTTTTACAATAATTATTTCTAAATGGTTTAGTCAATGTTTGCTCATTGTAAAATCTTTCCTCTCCCTGATTTCATTCTGACATTTATCACATGGTGACATTTTTACTGCTGGCAAGTGATGTCACTGGAAGGAGATGCTGCTTGCTTTTTTGGCAGTTGGAACCAGCTGTTATTTTCCACAATGCAGCAAGGCTCCCACAGTGTGATGTCCGGACCTCAGAGCTGTGAGGCGCTGACATCACACTGTGGGAGGGGTTTCACCACAAAATCAGCCATACAGAGCCCCCTGATGTTTGTGAAAAGGAATAGATTTCTCATGGGAAAGGGGGTATCAGCTACTGATAGGGATGAAGCTCAGTTCTTGGTTACGGTTTCTCTTTCACTGTCACTTTTTTTTTTTTGTTTTGTTTTGTTTTTTTATGAAATGACCACCCTATGACTTATCTCTCACTAAAAATACCACATCCTTTGAATCACAGACCTTATTTCACAGCATTACAATTTAACAGAGTACATTCTACAGAAAGTCTGCAAAGTGTATAAATGCAGCTGTGATTTTTTTCTGCAAACAATAAGTCACAGATGATACTTTTCTTTACTGTTCAAGTTATGTTCCATTATGTAATGCTAATATGGAGCGAGTAGTGACCATGAAGAAATGAGGGCTGAAGTATAATTGCCTTTTGTAACAAATACAATAATAAATGCATGCATACTAAAATACAACTGCATCATGGCAACAGAGTAATATTGCCATCTAGTGGCTACCAGGGACATTACTGACATTGTGCAGCTATACAACTACGTATACGGGAATCTCTACAGCTCTCTCTTCCTCTGTAAAATGCATCAACATCTCCCAATGATTTCTGCCTGTGGCACTGATTGATGGTAGTGTTACCAGTGTTCAGTGGTGGAAGTGCAGACTAGTGCCAGTGCCACAATGCAGCCAACAGCATCTGTTTTAAGCAGAGGAGAGACACAGAAATGTGGATCAGTTGATGTCCAACTTTAATATCTCATCTCTATCAGCATAATGCAATGATATACAGACTAGAAAATAGACAAACCCATAGGCTGACATAATGAACAGGAACAAGAATATTTTATCTAGACATAAATATTCTGCTATAGTTATAAGCACTCAAATAAACAAAGTCATAGGCTGACATAGCGAACAGGAACAAGTATAGTCTATCTAGACATAAATATTCTTCCTATAGCTATAAAAACTAACCTGTTTTAAACAGAGGAGAGACACAGATGTGCAGGGACGGTTCTAGAGTTTTTTCAGCCTGAGGCAAACTTGTGAGGATGCCTCCCCCCCCCCCCCCCCGATTTGGAATGATCGCACAGCACCCACCAATTTACTCTGCTTCATTTAATGTTCTCAGTCAGCAAGGAAGAATATGCAACATCTTGTGACATGACATGCTGTAGCTCAACCCAATAGCACACTGGCTGGCTGCGAGTCTGTGACAAACAAACTGCTCACCCTCAGCCACTCCATTCCCCCTCCTTCCTTCTGCTGTGCAATTCAAATGAAACACTGCTGCTCTCCTGCCTCCCCCCTCCTCACTCACTGTCAGACTCCTCACACAACATAACAAGCTGCTTTTCCCCATTGATGACCTTTTCACCCTCTCGCTTCTCCTTTTACTCTGACTGCATAACGGAGTGCAAAAATGCTGCCCCTGTAATCTCTGCGTCTGATGGAAATGTTTCACCTTGCTTCATGAGAGAACCGGCCCTGCAGACGTGTTGCTCAGTTGATGTCTAACTTCAGTATGAGCATCAGGCCCTTGATTTCCTTAGAACATTGCAATAATATCAGAGCTCCCTCTAGTGGCAGCCTTATTATTGTGCTATTGGGAGGTCTGAGTTTAAAGTGGACCTGAACTCTTGCACAGGACAGAAGGAAAACATAGAGAAATGCTCCCTGTATGTATTTAGAGAGTTTAGCCTGTTTAATTCCCACTCATTTGTGTCTAATCACAAGTTGTAATTTGATCTCTCCCCTGTATCACATGACTGTTATGGCAGATATGGCAGATAAGCTCATTTGAAAGCACAGGGTGTTAAGGATATGTCTGCTTCCATGAATCAGTAAGTAGAAACAGTGCAGGTTTATTTTAGGATTTTGTCTTCTGTAACAAAGAAATGTTTTTCTGTAAAGGTTATTATGGTGTTGTGTATCTTTTAGAGCAGAGAGGACATTCTGAGTTCAGGTCAGTTTAAACCAAGTCACATTAGCATAGAGCAAGGAGTCCCAACATTTTTCTACTTATGATGCAACAGGTTGGAAATGTTCCGATGACCATGAATAAGGGAGGTTAATAAGATGCTAATAAATCTGCATGGATGCAAATTTTATGCTGATTGTATGCAAATTTATCAAGCTTGAAAACTGAACACTCAAATGCAACATCTGCATACAGGGCTGTCTGTCCTTGGCTTTGAAGTCTGGTTCTGTGGAATTGATGCACTCTGCTTTTATTATAATCTACAGTATCTCTCCTTTACATCTTCTCACCTTTACCACAAAAACATTTATAAAGGTTTGTCCTCTGGTTGAACTCGATGGACGCATGTCTTTTTTCAACCCAAATAACTATGTAACTATAAAAATAATTAAAAAAAAGCTTTATGCATTAGGACACATCATTAAAATATCCTTTCGCTTTCTGCCCTAACAAGCAAAAAAATACTCAAAACAAATTGTCCCAAATTAACTTACACTTGATATTACACTTATAATTACCAACTTTTCAGCAGTTTTTCGCTCGCTATTTAATGAAAAAGTTTAAGCTTTGTTCTTGTTTTTCTAATGAACCTTTTGGGGACCGACGTAGGTTGAATCAACGTCCAGCAGGTGGTGGTACAGTTCTGACCGGACGTTGATTCAACGTCCGTGCTAAAGAACTGTCCCGACGCGATCGTGCGCACCCGAGAGAGGAGATTAAGCTGTCATATGACAGCTGACATCTCCCCTCTGTGATCAGCAGCCATCACGTTACTGTTACTGTTCAGTAAGCCAGTAATTCAGTAAGGAGTTCTTTGGGCAAGACTCCCTAACACTGCTACTGCCTACTGAGTGCGCTCTAGTGGCTGCCTCGCAAGCGCTTTGAGTCCGACAGGAGAAAGGCGCTATACAAATACTGCCATTATTATCACGTGATCACTACGATCGCCGTCGGAACGTAGTGATCACTTTGACAGCGGCGGCGGCAGGGGGGGAAAGAAGAGGATCCACTCACCTCCCTGCTGTTCCAGTCACGATCGGCGCCCCCCTCTGCTCTGGCAGGCATCTCTGCTCCGTCTGACGTCAGTGCCGGGTCCCGGCTTGATGACGTCATCAAGCCGCAAACTTCGACCTTAGCGTCATTTGGAGCGGAGATGCCGGCTGGAGAAGAAGGGGGCTACTGCGGCTCATCGCTGGAGCCTGGAAGGTGAGTGATTGCTGCTGGCGTAAGAGGGGACACTTGCCACCATCACTTGCCACCATGGGGGGGGACACTGCCCAGCCAGCCACAGACGGGATCCGGCCGCCCGACCCCACCCAAATGCACGCACCCCCCTCCACCGCAAAATGCCCTGGTCCTTAAGGGGGGGTTAGGCGGCCGGTCCCAAAGTGGTTAAAAACAACAAAAGTGTAAAATATATAAATAAGTAAAGCCACTTTGCTTTCAGCACCCCCTTCCCACGAATAACTAGTATTTGCCCCATACTGCAGGGTGGTGTAGTTAGGCACACTGAGCAGAGTATAGTTAACTGCTCTGGCTCTCTCTCTTGCTCTCACTCTCTTGTGTCCTTTCCAATTTCCCAGCAGCTGTTAACGGCCATTAGGGGAGGTGGGAAGAAACATGAGAGAGGATAGTTGGCAAGAGTAGCACAGAACTGGTAACTGTACTGTATAGCAATTCGCTTGCTTGTGTCAGTGTGCAGCGTGGGAAGGCACATAGGCAACAGCGGAGGTCGAGAGGGAGTCTATGAACACAAAATTTCACATTAATTTTAATGAAATAAATGGAGGTGACTCAACCAAAAGTCAACAACAGCAGTATGTAATAACAGATTAGAATTCCTCTCATCTTGTAGTCAGTCACTCATTATTTGTTCACATCTTCTGACCGCGAGCCGCTAATAATATGCCACAGGGAATCATCTGTTATGATGCATTGTTATTATTATTTATGGGATGCAATCTCACACACAGCGTAAATAATCAGTTTAGAGCAGGGGC